>NW_019417388.1:138770-140871 GCF_000390285.2 Anoplophora glabripennis | reverse complement strand
GCCGGGAACGATTGATTGCTGACAGCGGCTTGGAAAGTGGAAAAATGCGTAAAATCCAACTTCATCTTGCGCGTGCCAGAATGCAAGGTAGAGCATAGGGAGCTCCTAGTTTAAGTCTGGCGTGACTTATCTCGTACTTGGTTGTCGTAGAGACGTGTTTTATCGTAGTTTCCAGCCAGATTGGAAAGATGAGTGAATTTCGAAAACGCTCGAAAAGCTTGTATTACAACAGTACCAAGAACTTCTTTTATTTTGTAAGTGATGTTTTCAGTAATATATTGTGATGATCCAATTAAGATAACTAGTTTTTTATGTATGTTTGCGTATTTCTATGTATTATATTGTGTTGAGCGCCAGTGAAATGTTAGAAATTTTGACTATTAATTTAGAAAATATAATTTCATTACTTACCAGACTAGCTTTCTTATATGATATCACTCAATTTAATATAAATTGTAATTTAAAGATTATTTGTTTTTTTTATAAAGTATTCGGGATTTAAAATGAAATTCTATTTTACTTTTGATGATTTGACTGACAACTAGATTACCTACCTCTGTTAATTTTGCATAAATAATAGATAGAAAATTTAGTAGAACATGAGTTATTATCTCAGTAGTCGGTTCATAAATGAATTCTTACTTGTAATTGAATTTGAAAAAGAATTAAATAATTAATATATCGTTGTAATCTGGGTACAAATTTTATATTGATATAACAAATTATAAACAAAATAATAGAAATTTATAGTCCCTATTTACCCTGCGCTAACTTATATCTACTCTACAAACATCTACTTATTATCTTCTACTATCCGTTCTTTCTTTCACTGTCCATGACTTCTTAAGTAGACACTTTCCTTCTGCAACGTCTCTTCTGTCTTCTTCCTTCTATTCGTCCACTCACTCTCTCCTTGTGGTACTCGGTCTCTTGTCTCGCTATGCTGGCTGGGATTTCTAGACTCGCCTGGTATCTCTCACCCTTTGTCTCCTTTATTCTTAGCTAAGATAATTCATATACTTTTTACTAATATGACCTTTTATTATAGTAACGCTTTAGTTATCTGCCAATTCTCCTTTCTCTTTCTTCTAACACAAATTTTTTTCTCAAGAAAATTTTCTTTCTGGTTCTCAGTAACAGCTTTTCACTTTTCCTTTCGTCTTATATAATTTATTTTGCTTTTACTTATACAATCTTCTTTTATTCTTCTTGACAAATCCTCTCTTCTCTCCTGTCTTCTTCATTATTATTTTTTTTTTCGTCTCCTTGAGTACCACTGCATTGCACTCTTATTTTTAAATACAAATTTGTTTTTTTTTTTAATTTAACCAATCAGATTACTTTTAATTTTACATTTCTAATTTAACTTTTACAATATTATTTAATTCCTATTTTGCTATATAGTACCCTTATTTTATAACCACTTCTATTAATTTAGATTGATCAATATATATTAAAATCTGATAGCTCCGTCTGCGTCGCACGATCGCCTCGAAAAAGAGCCGATTTGTGTTAGCAAAGGCTTCTCCCCGGGGCCGCGTAGCGGCCCCCGTCGCGTTCCGAAGCGTCGCGACGTCCTTCCCGCGTCCCAACGTCGTATTTAGAACCCGATTACTCGACGCCTTCACCGTGAATTCTTTGAATTCCCCAGGCTCTGCGAGGGGCGCGGCCCAATTTTTGTGTGAAACGCGATAGTCCGACACGCCCACCCGCTGAATTCTGGCGGTCGCCGATCGCCTCGAATCGCGCGCGGGTACTGCTTTTTTATTTTTTATTTCCCCCATTTACTACGATATTTTATTTAAAACCGTGCCGAAAATACTCATATCTATCGACCGGGTCCCTATTTCGCGCTTTTTCCGTGGAACTTTCCGCGAAATCAAATGCAGGATTCGAAATGCGGCCGTAAATACGTTAAAATGCACTTCTAGGAAGGCCGAAAAATGTGAAAGTTTCCATATAAAATTCCTTCTCCGCGAGCCTCGAAACGGCGTGCAACTTGGCACAGATACTCAGTCGTTCCTCCTTAGTCGTTCGGGGGCATTTTTGTAACGTTTTTTTTCGCGTTTTCATATTTAATTTTGCCTTCTTTTTGGGGTCT
>NW_019417388.1:110732-133945 GCF_000390285.2 Anoplophora glabripennis | reverse complement strand
TTTAATTTAACCAATCAGATTACTTTTAATTTTACATTTCCAATTTAACTTTTGCAATATTATTTAATTCCTATTTTGCTATATAGTACCCTTATTTTATAACCACTTTTATTAATTTAGATTGATATTTCATTAAAATTCATATTTTACTTTTAAATTGTCATTTTGTATCTAATTGTCATCAAATTTCAAATCTGTAACTTACACTGTCATTCTTTGACATTAATCTCTTTTCATCCCAATACTGAAATTTAAACTTTTGAACTTTTGATTCATCTCAATATATTTGGGGAAAACAATATATACCCAAAGTAAAAGTTTTGGCACAAGTTCCAATATATGTATAGGCTGTTTTAGTTTTAATCAAATATATTTTGACGAATAGGTAAGTTTGTTAAATAATTATTTATTGCCGAAACCTTAAAAAAATATATCCAGTCCTTAATTGTTTAGAAATAAAACAGATTTTTTTCCTTTCTATAATACTAAGGCTAAATTAATAAAAAAATACTACTAAAAAACATATGACATACCAGGTGTTATTTTATTTAGGTTCCCATATTCTTGGCCATTCCAATATTTAATACCTACAGGTTGTGGCTTATTTAACTTATTTTTTCTAAAATATTGTCCACAGAATTGTTTCTTTTAACCCTGGGATAGATGTATCTCCACTGCATGTTTATAAAAAAAAAAATTAGTTCTATAATCTCAATCACTCCCTAAAATATAACAACATAATTTTGAAGCAACATGTTTCAAGATAGTGCAGACATAAAATATAATGGATAAAAAAATTTTAAATATATTTTTTTGTTTTACGTACATTTTGCAAATTTTTGACAATATTTTTTTACATTTTTCAAATAAGTACTTAAATCCAGTTGTAAACATACATTTTTCTAATAATATTTTAAATAACATCTAAAGTAAATTAAAGTAAAGCCTAGGTACTAATATGGTTACTGAAATATTTTGAAATCGACAAAAACTGCTTCAAATTTTTAACGCGTAAGCAATGTATTTTCTACCTCTTAAATGTTCATTCATATATTCATACAATTACAAATTTCCGCACACTTTCAAAATACATCTTTTTAAAAATAAAATATTGTTTTCTACCATTACACATTCATTCAGGCCCGGTCTGGCTCTTTCAGGGGCCGTCGGAAAAAATCGAAATCGGGGCCTATTTGGTTCTGTCTGTTATTAAGGTGCATATCGACTCTCCCAAGGAAAACTGTCGTATCTCAAATTTGGTTATACTGAGATAATTGCATTTGAATAGTTGAGAAAATAATAATGTTCGTTATTTTTTTTATTACAAGAGCTAAATCGTTTTCTTTAACAAAGTAATTATTGTTTAGGTCTTAATTAATTATTGGTGATCTAAATAAAATAGTTTAGGATAAGAAAAAAATGAATTTTGAATGAATTACTACAGTTTTCGTCGACAAAATTTTTATTGAGGAACAACTTGTTACACTAATAAGGTACAGAAAAATGAAACATTTTCTATTTTTAGATAAAAAAATATTTGTTAATAATCAATAATGACAAAAGGAAAATTTATTATGATTCAGTCAGAGTCATCTTCTTGGTCAATATTACGTTCTTCCTTGTGGTCAGTCTTACTAGCAGGCCGAAGGGAGTTGTAAAATCCATGATACATCGGTGGTATGAAATTGGCCTTATACAGACCCAAAAGACCGCTTAATTTTTTACCATCAATTGGCAACAAACCTTGATACAATTTTGGAAATTGATATTCTACGCGTTTGCGTGTGTTTTTTGTTTGTAAGTCTAGTTCTTTATTTTTCTCCAAAATTATACACAAAAAATACTTTATTGGGAGACTTTGGATCGCAGTGGATTTCTCTGATTTTGCTGATTTTTACAGCCTCTCCAGTAATATCTTTTTTCCAGTTTTGTTTCTTTACCATTTGTATAAAAGTTACAAAATGTTCTCGAGACATTTCTTTTACTTTATACTGTGGGGCAGTAACTTAGGCCATTTTTATTAGACTAATCCACTGATCAGGAGTGAATATAGCATAGTGACGTTTTTTTTGCAACTTCAATCACAGTATGCATTCTGTTATTTTCATTCTGTGTGTGGCCAATTTCAAGAAAACGATGTGTTATTTCCAAATCTAAAGTCATTGATGTATAAGCAAACATCGCAAAAACAAAACGATTACGCTTTTGACCACCGCAATTGTTGGAATAAAGAATAACCTTTCGTATGCCATTTCTTTAACACTTTTTAAAAAGATCCATAAACAACTTCCAATTTCATCTGGTCCTCTCTTCAATATTTGCTCATGCCATACATAGCAATAGCCTTGATTGCTGCCTAACAATAAGTCATAAATCGTAAAGTGCGATTTTACTTTTATAATAAAAATCGTTGACTTCTGACTTGGGCGTTACTTAACACCTTCTGCAAATCAAAGCATGCTGTTATTAGAGATTTATAATTTTTCGACAATTCTTTATCAATGTCTTTCAGATTTCGAACCGCGATTTTGTTTAAATTATGATTATTATTATCATATTTTTTTCTGTTCTCTTCTCGGGATCTGTTTTCTTATAGGCACTACACACGGAATCTTTTTTTGGCTTAAAGAAAGCTATATTAAATTTCGAATTCTCTCGTTTTTCCTCCAGGTCCACGGCTTATAGATAAAGGAGTTATCAGTTTAAAGGGCTTACGGTTTGGAATATATATTTATTTCTCTCTTTCTTTCCTGTCGGTACACTGTTTATAGGGGTATAGGGCAAAATAATAAAATTTGTGTTATTTTTTTGACCTGGGAAAATCCCATTTCAACAAAAGATTGAATTTTCATTTTTACATTCTTCTTTTTTCTTTTCAATTTACTGTGGCTATATCTCAAGAATTTACAAAAAAATTTTCTTATACTTTTGGCGCCTTGTTAGTCGTTTGGGGGCTTATCTTCCAAAATAAGTCGGGTTTTGCCGACTTCCCGACCTGG
Organism: Anoplophora glabripennis; assembly: GCF_000390285.2. Classification (NCBI taxonomy): domain Eukaryota; kingdom Metazoa; phylum Arthropoda; class Insecta; order Coleoptera; family Cerambycidae; genus Anoplophora; species Anoplophora glabripennis. The sequence continues at coordinate 130,946 of NW_019417388.1, read as the reverse complement.
CCAGACCGGGCCTGCATTCATTTTCTTTTCTGTTAATAAGAAATTTATTAGGTTAAGGCAAGTGTATTGAATCTTACTTTCTCTAGAATACGCAAGCAAGGGACCCTATGAACTAGAGACACGCTGGAATTAATACTATTCGTATGTTTAGAAAGAGAGAGAGAACGGGTTTTCGATATTTGTCGCACTCATTACCATTATGGAAGGTAGGAGCGACATACTTTTAAAATTTTAGACCGATCGAAATAACTCATTTATAGGGAAAAAAAAAGAAAATGTTACCTGTAGTTTTATAAGTGGAAATGGCAAAGCAAATAAACGAAAAAAGAATAAATGCGTGAGCAGGGGTGGCGGAGGGTTGATTTGGGGGGTTGAAAAGTTGTGAAAAATTGTATCATTGGGATTTCTGGCTAAAGTTGACGTCAAACAAAATAGTATCTAATAGAAGAGTTGTAGATCATGCAAAAATCTACAACTTTTGTAGAGGCCACTTTTTAAGATAACCTTAAAATTTCTGACAAAATTGTGAAAAACGGTTTTTTTCTTATTTTTCGTTTTTTATTTCTCATTTCCGCAAAAATAATTTAATTTTGACGAAACTTGGTGAAAGTATACCTTTCTGTGTCTTAAATAACCACAAACTTTAGATAAAAAATTCAAGGGGTTTCCGAGATATTTATTTTTTCCGGTCTGAAACATTTTTCAAAGAAAAATTCTACTTAGAAAAATCATCGTATAGAGTTCTGCCGGTAATTATTATTTTCGTTGTGACATACACTTTTTGGTGAAATAAAAAAATCTGTAGTCACAGTTCAAAAACAAGCTCAAAAATGCAAAAAAAAATTAAAAATGAACAATGAATTTTTCAATAATTGTTGATAATTTGTTTAAATTTCAAAAAAATTCAAAAACTGATTACACCATTCAATTGTACGGAAAAAAATACAAAAAAAACTGTCTCACTGTTTGACCCAAAACTTTATTTTTGTATAGTGTTGCTATAAACATCTAAGTTGAATAGTGAATAAATAAAATAAATAATATTTTTTTCCCGTAGGATCGATTAGTCTACTTATTTTTTTTTTTTAAATTTTGATGAATTTATAGATATACAGTGTGTCCAAGATAAGGATGGGATAGCATTAGGATCTAGGAAACGGTAAGAGATACGGAGTGGCTCAAATTATAAAAAAAGTTGTGTTTTTTACACCTAACAATATGCCGTTTAGAAAGTTTTAAAATTCCGGGTAGTTCCGGAGATATCCGGAAAAACCCGAAATTTCGTAAAATCGTTTTAATTTTATTTCTGGCTTTATTTGAAAACGAATTTTAAAATAAATTGCATATTTACATTGCCACTTTCTCCGCTATATCCCATGGCATTAGCATTTTTGCAATCCGACGTTGTGTCTTCAAGGGATCATCATTAGGTTAATTTTTTTAAATACGTCGCTGCTATTTTCATGACAAAATCTAAAGTCTTTTTAAAGGTTAAAAGTGACCTCTACAAAAGTTGTACATTTTTGCATGATCTACAACTTTTGTATTGGATAATTTTTTGTTTGATGTCAACTTTTGCCAGAAATCCCAATGATACAATTTTTCACAAATTTTAAACCCCCCAAATCAATCCTCCGTCACTCCTGCTCACGCATTTATTTTTTTTAGGTTTATTATAAACCCCTTTAGCATTTCCTCTTATAAAAGTCCAGATAACAATTTTTTTTTCTCCAAGTGTAAATTGGGTGGACTATTTTTTTTAAATTCCTAATGATTTATTTATGTTAGTAGGGTAAGTTGGAGAGTTCTAATCCACCCCCCCACCTCTCNCACTTTTTAAAAAGATCCATAAACAACTTCCAATTTCATCCGGTCCTCTCTTCCATATTTACTCATGCCATACATAGCAATAGCCTTGATTGCTGCCTAAATCATAAATTGTAAAGTGCGATTTTACTTTTATAATAAAAATCGCTGACTTCTGACTTGGGCGTTACTAACACCTTCTGCAAATCGAAGCATGCTGTTATTAGGGATTTATCATTTTTCGACAATTCTTTATCAATGTCTTTCAGATTTCGAACCGCGATTTTGTTTAAATTATGATTATTATAATCATAATTTTTTCTGTTCTTTTCTCGGGATCTGTATTCTTATAGGCACTACGCACGGAATCTTTTTTTGGCTTAAAGAAAGCTATATTAAATTTCGAATTTTCTCGTTTTTCCTCCAGGTCCACGGCTTATAGATAAAGGAGTTATCAGTTTAAAGGGCTTACGGTTTGGAATATATATTTATTTCTTTCTTTCTTTCCTGTACACTGTTTATAGGGGTATAGGGCAAAATAATAAAATTTGACCTGGGAAAAAACCCATTTCTACAAAAGATTCAATTTTCATTTCTACATTCTTCTTTTTTCTTTTCAATTTACGGTGGCTATATCTCAAGAATTTACAAAAAAAAATTCTTATACTTTTGGCGACTCGTTAGTCGTTTGGGGGCCTATCTTCCAAAATAAGTCGGGTTTTGCCGACTTCCCGACCTGGCCAGACCGGGCCTGTTACTTACAAATAGCCACCGTCAGGAAAGCACTTTAAAATTCCGCAATATAAAAATCGTATGTTTACGTGTAGGTAACAATAATTCAAAACAAATAAATAGGAATTGTTATTCGTGTGGGAAATGGTCTCATTTGAGAAGAGATTGGGATTTCAGAAAAAAGGTACGCAGATTGTTTAATAAATTATGGAGGTTTTACCTCAAAAATCGAAAGATCACAATTGGTGAAAAATAAAGAGTACCTGCATTTGATAAATTCGACAATAAAAGAAAATTCTGTTCTCTAAAATTTTAATTAATAATCAAAATTATACTATTTTGTAGATTTTGGAAGTAGTTGCTTCATCATACAGTTATAAAGCTTCGTTATGTTGTCTTTTCTAAAGGCATACGGCTTGAGCATGAAATTACCAGTGTTTTTTTTTTCTGGAAATTAAAATTATTTACCTGGGTTGTCAACAAATTCAGGACTAAGGCGATGAAAATTAAAAATGGATGTTCTTATCTTCTGCTGATTATCAATGCTTTTATGAAATTCATTTTACCTGATACCAGAATGTCTAGGGTCATCGATGACTTAAAAGGTATGTTCGCTATTTTTGGGAATCCTCATAGGATAACAATTATTGGCGCAGGAAAGACGTTTATTTCTAAGTTTTTGAGAAAACAAAATGTTTTGGTTTATTTACAACAGTCATTGGTATGGCATGTAGAAACGAACAGTTGGAAACAGAGATAAAGAGAAGTTGGAATTGTACAATAATACAATGAATAAAATGACTACTACAAACTACTGCAGAATTGCAGAATTGACGTTTAAAATTCTTGATATTACTAAACTTCCCATAGATGTTGCAGAGTGGTGGAAGAAAAACGGGCGGAACAAAATGATTGCTTCAATAGAAAGAGAAGCTCTGGTGTATCATTCAAAATTGGAGAAATAGTGCTAACTTGAATCTCTCGTTTTCCAGCCAATGACAATCAAAATAAAAAATTGTCAAGAAGTATTTTGGAAATCTTACCCAATGATCGGTTTAAGGTTACTCGACAAGGTGACAAATTCTTTATGAAGTCGAGGTTTCTCTTGCCAATATCAAGACAATAATTCCTTCCTGTAAGTATTGGCTAAGAATTTGTTCAAAAATGATCTGTTTCATGACTCTGAACTACCCAACAGATTGCTTGAATGCCGCTTCCACTTCATTACGTTCAGAGTGGTCGATTCTATACTGCAAGTTATCCAATATATATTGCTGAACTGGTATTTTCTTAAAGCTACTCGTCACTTTCAAATACAGCCTTGGGTGCTTGTACTGAGCCGCACTACACACTCACGACACTCATTCTTATGTTTTACATATTGTGTTCTAATGTCAAAAGATTCCACTTACTGAATCTATTTATTCTCACCACTGCCTGCTTAGTGCTACCACATATTAGTATTCTAAGCTGCTTTCAGACTATCCATAACATATTTAATTTAGTTGCAAATTTGGCAAAAAAGTGAAGTTTAGCAGTCACACATGCAACAAGTACCTATACCTTTTTAAAGGAAATAAATTGCCATTGCAAAAAGCATGTAGGTACGTTTTCTTAAAATCTTTACCAACAAAAAATACATCAAAAAAACCAGAAGAATGGCGCATTATTAGTAACCTCTATCTTTTAGTAAAACATTTTAAAGAGCAAAATTAAAATAAAGTACCTAAATAATTCTAAATCAGTTTGTTTTCACCAAAGGAAGTTATTCTGGAATGTTTATGGCCGTTTACTTTCCTACGCCGTCTATGATTTGTATTATTTTTCCTTGAACACCGTATATAACTGTGCTCCCTTACCTTATTTTTCACTCTGAAACATAGACCACTCTGAAATGATGTCCTATTTCCAAGAAAGTGTGATACAAATTTTACAAGAAAATAGTATGTAATACAATGGCATATACCTACATATATAAAACTTTATATTAAAATTAAATACACAATATTGAGGACATTTGAGGTTACAAACGAATATGGGATATAAGTTACATATGAAATTTAATTGTAATATAGTATTTATGAAAATATTCTGTTTCACTGTTCACCGTCTTCTGTTTACTGGGTCATTAACACTGAAATTTACAAACTAAACACAATGCTTAAAAAAAGTGACAAATACTTTTTATTAAAAACTCATAATTAGTAAGTATTTTTATTTATTTTTTAGGGACATTTCACATATCTACAAAAACTATTATTTTAAAACGTATCTCCAGATTAGTTTTACTATCAATTAGTAACATACTATATATAGGTACATATTATTATAATTCATAATGCATATTTTCCGCATACCAATATTTATTTAATAAATCATGCAAAAATATATCTATATTAAAAATTACATTTTTTTTTAAATTTAATCTTCAACGTTTCATCCGCATTGACATCAAAAAAATATGGTGACATTAAAATAGCCTATCGCAAAGTCATACAATAAAGGCAAGAGTTTTTCGGGTTATGTCGTTTCCCGTGCACCTGTTCGCCGACAGTTACAGAATTACCTATCACTTCATCCTTAGCCTTAGTACAGTAATGGACTTAGCTAGGAATCTTTCACCTGCCCTTATTATTCTCGGACTAGGCTCTGTGGGGGTAGGCCCGCCGGTATCAAAACCCTTAGGTTCGGCCTGATGTTCATTTTGGTTCCTGTTGGTTCAAGATTGTTAAGATCGAACTCACTCTTCAGACCGTAGTGGTCCTCTGAGACGTTCCGTAGTGGCTTCTGTAATACAAAAATGTTCATCAAATCACTCACTAATCGTTACTGGTGTTGAATGCGAATATTGCGAATGCAACTATAACGAGCGATCAGTAAGACAAGTTTTTTCCCAAATAGAATAGACTAAAACTCCGCCCCTTAGATACGGGCATGAATTCTTATGAACTCAAGATAAATTTAATAAAAGCATGAATATTCAGGTATATACATATTATGTTAAAATGACCCAACCTAATTTGATTGCCCATTAAATGCGAAATTCTAGGAATTTCTCGTCCTCCTTTAGTTAACAACTACAACTATTATATTTAACTTTATAATAGTATATTACGTAATAAGTGTTGTAAAAAGCATTTTACGCACGAATGGAAAAGCTATGAGTGCGTATAATTGCATTACACCACGTATTACGTACTACACTTTACCTACGACCACTACTGTAAATACTTAAAAACACACCGTCTGCGATCAATGTAAGATTCCTATATTACGTACGGTAAAAAAATCGCACAGCTTGGTAAAAAAATCGTACAGTTTTCCTAGCAACCACCTAGCAACGGTGAATACAAACAGTATTGTATTGATACGTATTCGAGTAGCGGCCAAACGAAGCGATTTTGGATATAATAGGTGAATAAGTCTAAATCTACCTATTTTGAGAACACGAATCTGTGGTCTTCCGTTGTACACGTTATTCTGGGACACCCTGTACAATACAAGAATAGTAGTGAAATAGCCATGTTTTATTTACCTGAGATTTCAGTCATATGTGATCACACTACCGCAACCGTGATTTCACCTAAATTGGAACTTGTCACTTTTATGACAATTGACAGCTCTAAATTTGAATTGAATTGAAAGTTGAAACAGCTTGTTCATATCAACGGTCAGTGAAATGTGAATTGCTTTATTTAATTAATTTAATAAAATCGTAAATAATTGGTTATAATGGATCAAATATTAACATTTGATAAAAGTTTACAACAGCGTTTACAAGAATTTAGAGATGTTTTATCTGGATATGAAGTACTGCCAGTTACCTTAATAAAAAAAGAGTGGACATTTTATCTAGAATTAACAGTAGATCCTAGTGGTTGGCAAGCTGTTTGGAAAATACCTCGCTTAATATGTGAACTTTTAAATATACCTTTTCCATCCGTCATACTAGTTTTGGTCTTGAATGTAGATTACCAAGACTTATCGGGTCTTGTCAGAGTTTTGGCAGTTCAAGATGATATATCGATTTCAGAAAAACATTGTGTGCCACTTTCTCAACTATGGCCAACAAAGGAACAAGATAAAAGTGTAGCTTTAAATATGCAATCAACTGCAAATGCTTTAGATATGTTACGTTTCTTCTATACTCATATTTATATGCCTTGGGATAATGATGATGACGATTCTGTGGACTGGAAAAGTAAACATTTGGAAAGTAGATTGAGATTATATTATGATATGAAAAATGGCATTATTCCTAGAGCAACAGCGGAATACATTCATTCTTTATTAACCGAAGCACGGAGATTAAATAGTAAGAAAGAATACATTGAATCTCAGTTATCTGAGGATGAAGATATAGATTATGATATTAGTGAGTACTTAAAAGAAACTTAAAACCAAATTACCTTTATAATACCTTTTATTTGTCGATCTTATTTGATGCTTATAAATAAGTACAATTTTTTAAACAATTATAATTTTTAGGTAACAGCAATAACAAGAAAGTAGAAACTCTTATGGAAATTCATGTGAGATTATTAGAAATAAAAAGTGAGATTGACCTAGTCGAAAACCCGATTTTAAGAAATGTTGTGATAAAAAAACAGACAGAATTGATTAGTGCAAGAGATAATAAAAAGCAACAGATATGGTTGATTTTTGATGAAGGGACTGTAGATAATTATATCAGTTTCCTAGAAAAAGTTAAAACACATTATCCTTCAGAATCTTTAATGTTTGCTACTAGTTTAGCATCTAAGTTGGAGACCTCAAATTCTAGAGATATTTTTATTTTAAATGAATCCCAACATGTAATACGCACCACAGGGGCGTTAGAGAAAGGTGGCATTCTAAAGGGGATTGGATTAAGGGAAAATATTATATTAAGCTCAAAAATTGAAGATGTTATGTTAGACTTCATAGGAGAAACAGTACTGATAGAAAACATAACAATAGATGCTAGATTTGCGCAGTGTGCTATCTTGGTGCGTAGCGGAAAAGGAATTTTAAAAAATTGTAAAATTATCGGGGATGGAGCCTCTTCAACTCATCAAGGAATAATAGTTTTAGCATCGGCATTGGTTGAAATTATAGATTGTGAAATTACTGGATTTTGTACTTCAATCGTTGGTAATAGTGGATCGACCATTTTATTGCAGAGTACTGAAATTCACAATGTTAATTATGGTATGAAAATTTATGATAAATGCATGGCAAATGTAAAAAAATCTGTATTCCGGGACTGTCAAGAATATGGAATTGTCGTAGAAACTGAAGATAACTTGAATATTGACTCTAGAAAAATTGGAAATTTTGAAACCTTGAATATGTAAGTATTAACCTCAGAGTTAGTAAGCAACAGTTATTTATTATAATGCTTCAATATAAAAGGTGCTTTTAAAAATGCTTTATCCTAAAAGTAAATTAACTTAACATGAAACTAAATTTTTAATTAAAAAAATACCTATTTCTATGAAGAGACGACAGAACTATTTTTTTTAGATGTACCTCCGGATACACCACTTCAATTTTACAAACTATGAAAAACAACTTTATGTTTTTATTAACAGTAGATATATATTTTTTAATTATCAAAACTTTTTAAATAATAATAAAAACATTACCAACATAGTCGTAAGTGCAAATGCACATGAAATATGTTATCACCAAAAAAAATTTGGTATATAACAAAATTTTGTATTGATTTTGATTTTTTAAATGTTACTAGCAAATTGGATTTATTTATTTATTCATTTATATTATGAAAATTCCCGTTACACAAGTTGATAAACTAAATTATATAAAAAAAATCTCGAATGCTAATTTGAATAATCTCTACATATTGCTTAAATTAAAAAATAATCAAATTTATAACTATTTACATTCTGAGATAAATAAGGTGAAATTGCCCAAAAATAGAAAATAATGCCAATGATCCTAGTGTATGATTAATTGTCACCTATACTATTATTTATTTAGTATGCAGTAAGAAAAGCCAAGAATAATGCAAACTACTTTAACCAGCCCTAATTCATGGGACAAAAAATAATTGTGTTTGATTTTTCCACCTGTGAAAAAAAGTTAATAGAATAACCCCTTATACCAAAAGGATCAGTCAAGGGTTAATAGTTGCCTAACTAAAAATCTCACACAAAAAAAGTAGACGAAAAAGAATTGAAAATACACATCACTATATATCACACACTTCAATATGTTGTTGATTATTCAAAAATGAATTTGTTTTCAAAACTGAGAATTAAGTTTTTGTTTTGTGTTAGTATTAACAGTTTAAATTTGTTCATTTATCTGCTTTCACAGCTAGATATGTAATGTCTATTCTATTATTACTTCTTATTTTGTATCTGTAGGGTCCTTGCTGACCTTGCTTGAAACACATATTTCACCATTTAATAAAATATTGAGATCTCTTAAAATTTTAGAGAAGGAAAATAATACTATGAAAAGAAAATTAGAAAAGACCGCATTTAGATGGTGAAAGATGTGTTTCAAATTACTTTGTGTATTTGAATCCTTGTTGGCTACATATACTAAAAGGAGAAGTAAGTGATAATAGAATAAACCTTATATGACATCTCTAGCTATGGAAGCAGATAAACAAATTTAAACTGTTACAACTTATTTAGAAGGAAAACATTATTCTCAGTTCTGAGAATGAAAACAGATTGATTTTCGAACCATCACCAACTTTTTGAAGTATGTAATACCTGTATAGTGATGTGTATTTTTTAATTTTTATTTATCTGCTCGATTTTTGGTTAGGCAGAACTACATATTTACATAAAAATAATTCTTGGCTGATGCTTTTGGTGTAAAGGTTTATTTGATTATGTGTTTTTCACAATTGTCAAAATACAAAATAGAAGAAAAAACTAAAATTATACCACAAATAATTAATTTAGTCATAGTAAAATTTTTCCAAAATTGATAAACTACTTTACTACTACTTGCATTTTTTTTTCAGAGTTCCAGATATGCAGTCAGAAGGAATTAAAGGTACAAACAATAAAAAGGGTGATGTCATTATAAATAAGAAGCATAAAATAAAACCCATGGAAGATTTATTTTCCGACCCAGATTTTGACCCAACGATAATTGAATCTTCAGAGGATGAGGAAATGGAAGTTAATGGAACAGTTATAGAAAAGAAATCTGATACTTTAGCATAGTTCTTATTATTGGTAAATTTTTTTATTTTTTATAAATTTTTATTTGTTATAGGTAAAATAAATGTTTATTTATCCAAATCTGAAGCAACAACCTACAGCTTTTGAAATCCATCTTTTATTATCATTTTGTGTAAGGAAATACTTTATATGATTTTTAATACACTTGATTTTCTTTGACATTTTATGTAAATTTGATAATATCTTAATATTGTTGGTTACGCTAACTAAAAAACATTTCAGAAAGTGAAAAATATATCTAGTAAATAGTTAAGATGATTCATCAAGAAAGTCGCCAGGCATAAGTATACCAGTTTCAAACTTATTCTTATCAGTAAGCCATAGGTGAGACAACTAACAAATTTAACTATTTGGAAGTCCACATACAGACAATTTTGAGTGTGGGTAACTTATAATAACTATAAATCATATGTCACGTTAAGTGTAATGCCTACTGGAAAAAAACGTTTTGTACCTACTAACATAAAGAGGCCTGTAGTTGCGATGAAAGCATGACTAGTATGAATGAAATTTGTAACTAATGATATTGTGGGAAAAAACTACTCCATGGGCTATATGCACCGACGCATTGATTTATACTACCAATATCTAGTAAATAACCAAGATTATTCATGAATAAAATCTGTTGACATAGACCATTTCGAACTTATTAGTTCTCGTCAATATACCATAGGTATATTGCCTAAATTTATATAGCTTCTGTTTAAGTTACACCCTCTATACAGACCGATTCAGAACTTATCAGAAAAAATATTTTGAATGTACAGTGGACTCTTACAAATACAATTTTGTAAAAAAGAAATCAAAAAGGGCAGTTCGAAAATAATTTAAAAATAAATTTCTGCACGGCACTGGAAACTAGTTCACTGTAAAACCTGACCTTCCATAATGCAACCAGCATGGCGGCAAAGTGATAAAAACGGACAAAAACTTTTGGAAAGAATGAATTTTATAGCACCTATTTTATATCAACAAACTCGACTACTTTTGCCTCTATTATTATTAATTAATAAAATTAATTTATGATTTTAAATAATAAAATAATTTGACATACCTGATGTTACAACAGCTGTTTAAAATTTTGTCCACCGACGTGTAAATACATTTGGGTCTGTCTTACTCAGTTTCTACGAACTAACACAAATGTTGTCTTGTTTCACTATAACACAAATGCTTCACCATAATAGAAATGTTGTCTTGCTTCACCATAAATTAAAATGATACCCATCAACTCCGAGTTACTATACACGCAAGCCATTTTTGATACTAACTACTAAAAAACTTTTGTAAACACTATCGCAACGACGATTGTAAAATCGGATTTCAGTATTTGGAGTCGCTAGCCACATGGCTCTCCACGCTATTGCGAATGACACTAGAGACTACAGTTGTCCAAGTATGTAATGGCTGAAATTACAACTTTAATAATTTTTTTCTCAGAAACTAAGGATTTTACAAAACAATTTTACGATATTGACTCCATTTCTCATGCTGCGTCTTTCCCAAATTCTTTTGGATAAGTTGCGAATCACCCTGTATAATATAAACTACTTTTTAAACGAGACGTGTTGTATGAAAACACAAAACACAGCATAAAAAGAGTAAATTAAATCACAACAGCTTTCTGATCTGATTGCAGTCGAGAAAATTCTGCACTTTAGTTAGTTTTTTTTACAATAAAACAATTGTAGTCAAGCCAATATCATTCAGGCAGCCATAATTCATGAAACTGACTGAACTGCAATTGCTAGTCACACATACTTAGCTGTTTACAGCTAAATTGTACCATTGAATTTATTAACTACTTTTTGGAAGGTTATCGGTAATCGGTGAGGTGAACTAACTCTAGCTCAAGCATTAAGGTTCATTTCAGTGCCTATAGGTATTGCCGGAAAATATACGGGATCGTATAGTATCATAAGCTGTAATACCGGTACAAAATATTGAGTATCAGAATGAAAAAAAAAATGGTACTCAAAAAAATCGTGCCGTGAATCTCTTCCACTCCTCGGGCTTACAGCTTACAGCTCTTCCATTTGTTTTGGACTTTATAGTTTAAACTAAAGTAGCCCATCAGAAATTAAGTGAATTGTCGAATCATACTACAAAAATATCTGCCAATAATTTATTTGATTTAAAAAAATTTACATTTAAAACTAATTTAAAAACAACATTTAACATTAATTTACAAACAGTTAATAAGTTAATAAGAAACAAGAAAGAAAATGCATTAAATGCGAAAAACTAGGGAAATTCAGTTCCACTAAAATTTACTTAGTTTTTAAAGAAGAAACCTAATAGACAATAAATACATTTAATGATAATTAAAGCATTAATTATTGAAAGAATAATCGAAAATAAATAAACACAACAGTATGAAATTGGGACGACCTTAGAACTAAAAGTACATAAAAATACAAAAAAATTAAAAAAGCCATTTAAAAAAAATTAAATAAAATATGATAGAACTTAAATATTGATAATAAATGCCCTGTTTAATGGCCTCTTAACAAAATATTTACACTATACAACTTTAAACTGCCTTAAAAATAACACCCTTACAATAAACAATAATCCATAATTATGATATGGAAGACATAAAATTAACTTAAAGATTTGTAATATCTTTACAAACTAGTAGTTTTAAGTAATCTTTCATATTTTAGTAAAGCTAGAAAATATTATTACTCAATCAACTCTTAGAAAATAATTATTCCGGTAAAACTACTAGCGCCTATGCCTTTCTATTATTTATACATTCCGAAAATATTCTTTATTCTTACAAACCCTGCATACGATACACATTTTATTAATAAGGATGTATTTATATAAGACACTGTTAATTCATATTTGTACTTACTTAATACAAAACAAACAATTTATACAATGAAAAAATAAAATAAGTGATTGTCTGTACTTAAAACTTACGGTCTAATAAAAAAATATTTAAAATCTTTTCATGTATCAACATCAAAACAAGTTTTTCGTTTCGTTTCTTTAGAATTACACTGGTGTTATTTAATTGCTTAATAAATATTTTAACAGTCTTCAATTTGAGAATCTTTATGTATTTTAATGTACATTAAAACTGTACATTATAATGTGCTAAGGGCAATTCGGCTCGCTTGAAACACACCTTCTTAAGATGGAAGTATCGAGATTCATTCTGGATGCCAACAGATAATTATCATCACCAATGGGGGCAGCTCTGTAAATAATGTGAAACATAAATTGTAGAGCCTTCATAAATGACTAAAAATCACGTGACCAGTAAATTTATTTACTTCACATTGGCAATTACGTTTCTGCAATATTAAAAATGATGACAACCATAAGATAGATTACATTAAATCACGACATTCTGTTCACTGGATGGTTATTGATGTAATTTTTCAGATTTTATTCAACCAACCAGCGGCGGCATTATCTCAAGTGTAGATATAATGGTTTGTCATTGTTGATTGGTGATGCTAAGATTTAGGGAATTTTAGTTACTAGTAACAAACGTGCAATGTTGGTTGCCTAAGCTTGGGTCATGTGGCTTGTAATCATTTATGTAAGTTCTGTATTATTTTAAAAGGCGTACTCAAAAAAAAAGTATTTGCTACAGGAATTACTTTTTCAAATACAAAAAAAAATCCCTCATTTTTCATAGCCAATTCAAGAAATAATGATAAAATTCAATAAAATACAATATACAGGATAATCACCTTCAACAAAATTTTTTTTAAACATGGTTGGCCGTGTACAGGCTAAATTAGACTACAAATTAATTAGTCAAGCTATATTGTGTTTCAAAAATAAAGGTATCCAAGTTATATATTTTTTAAATAAATAATACTGTTTTTTGCATTTTTTTAACCAAAATATAACCAATTTTAATAAATGTTTATTACATTTCGTTTTTGAGATACTTCAATTTCTTTACAAAAGCAGAATTGAAATAAAAATCAAATACAGTAGAACCTCGATTATCCGGGCCAGCCGGGACTGAATTGTTGCTGGATAATCGAAATAACGCTCAAACTCAGCAATTTTGCAAAAAATATGAACTTTATTACACATACCTATTACATACATTTGCAATGTAGTTTCCAAGTTTTTTATTTTAAAGTAAGTTGAATACATGGAAAATTTTTCCAAAACTACATTTCGCAAAAGGAAATTTATATAAATTTTGCCCCAACCTACACCACTAATTACTTTACTTTACTATTAAATTATGTGTCCATTCAACATGAACTATACCTGTAACTTTTTATTGTAAATCGTTTTGGAAAATAACCAGGCAATCCAATGACATGTCAAATTTTTAAGCAATATGGCGCCGATGGCAGACACGTTGTTTACATTGAGAATGCATTGTAGTCAGTCCAGAAGTTTTTAGTTAAAAGCGTTTAATACGAGTTTTTTGTAAGGAATTATTCATGTATTTTATTTAAGGAAGTGTTCATCTTGTCTTTTACTGAATTGTGTCGCAACGATATGTATTACTAATGCCGGTAACATGCATAGTAGTGGGTTGTGGAAGTCATGGAAATCGAGACCAAATTAGCTTTCATTGTTTACCTGACGTAGTGAATTCTAAATATTTTCCTCATTTAAATGATTTATTGAGAAAACGGCGCCAAACATGGATATATAAAAGAAAATTACTAGGAAATACAAACGAAAATAGAATGGAATTATACTTTTTAAAAATCAAGAAAAATTGTTAGGTACTATCAAGAATTTTTACAATGATATCAGTACATTCCAATTCCTTAATTTATGTATTTTTTATTATAATGCCGTTACATTAATTAATATTCTTATATTAGCTTCTTTAAATAATCACTCTGCATATTGATTGACAATAACAAAGACACCTAACTACAATCCACGAAACACTCATTATACAGTCAATGTTCAAAAAAACAAAGCCAAGCCAACAGAAAAACCCAAACTCTTAACAAAACACACAAGTTTATATGAATCAAACAAATGTTTGCCCTCGACGCCATATTGAATTCCAATTTTGTCACGTGGTTTGGATTGCCTAATTGCGTTGTGCATAACCTCCTCTATAACTGCATATTCTTGGATTGTTGATACCTCATTTAGTTTTCATTTGAGTGCAACGTGTTTAAGTGTTAGTGACGAATTTTTAAATGTGCGATTTTCTGGAACGTTGCATATTTTACATGAAACTCGATCCAATATCAAAGTGATGCTCATTGTTCTTTTTCAGCTTTAATGGAATTGTGCATTTTAAATCCTTGCCTCAAGGTGAAACAGTGAACCGTATTTACTGGCAAGGCGTTTTACAAATCCATAAAAAGAGACCAGAGGTGTGGCAAGACAACTCAAGGTTCTTGCACCATGACAATGCATCCGTACGCTCAGCTTTGTCAATTTGTCAGCTTTGTACTAAAAATCAGATTACTGTCCTCCCTCTCCCTCCTTAACCACCAGACCTGCCCATTGCGATTTTTTATTTCCAAAATTAAAATCAGTGCCTTTTCAGACTGACACCAAAGCAAATTNCAATCCACGAAACACTCATTATACAGTCAATGTTCAAAAAAACAAAGCCAAGCCAACAGAAAAACCCAAACTCTTAACAAAACACACAAGTTTATATGAATCAAACAAATGTTTGCCCTCGACGCCATATTGAATTCCAATTTTGTCACGTGGTTTGGATTGCCTAATTGCGTTGTGCATAACCTCCTCTATAACTGCATATTCTTGGATTGTTGATACCTCATTTAGTTTTCATTTGAGTGCAACGTGTTTAAGTGTTAGTGACGAATTTTTAAATGTGCGATTTTCTGGAACGTTGCATATTTTACATGAAACTCGATCCAATATCAAAGTGATGCTCATTGTTCTTTTTCAGCTTTAATGGAATTGTGCATTTTAAATCCTTGCCTCAAGGTGAAACAGTGAACCGTATTTACTGGCAAGGCATTTTACAAATCCATAAAAAGAGACCAGAGTTCTGGCAAGACAACTCAAGGTTCTTGCACCATGACAATGCACCCGTACGCTCAGCTTTGTCAATTTGTCAGCTTTGTACTAAAAATCAGATTACTGTCCTCCCTCTCCCTCCTTAACCACCAGACCTGCCCATTGCGATTTTTTATTTCCAAAATTAAAATCAGTGCCTTTTCAGACTGACACCAAAGCAAATTAGTCACAGATTTTAAAGACCATTTCAAATGAAGTTATACAGTTATACTACTCCACGAATTGGAAAAACCGCTGGGAAATGTATGTGAATAGAGGGGGGAGGGGAGTAGCAGACAAGGACCAATAACGTATAAAATTAATAAGTTTAAAAAAAAAGTTCGGTTATTTTCTGAACAGACCTCATAGGTCCAACTGACCAAAATTTTATTAAGATCATTTTCATAATTTTTCATATTTATCGCCATAGTACGTTTTGCGACATACATTTATGGAACATCCTGTATGACTAAAATATATCAAAAATTTTACACATATGATGCGTAATTTCCCTATTTCTCCGTATTTCACATTGATTCCTGCAGACACTGTTTTTGAAATATATGAAACCGGCAAAAATATGTGGTTTTAATTTTCTTGTTTTAAATTATTAGAAATACCCTATCCCTTTTTTGACATGCCTCAGAATAATACACGAAAACTTCCGTATTTCTCTTACATTTCCCTGCACTTCCCAAATATTACAATATTTAACTTGCTAAGTGTCTGTAGCAACCCTGTAGATTGGTTACATTATAGAAGTTTTATCGTGTGCCATTCAATAAAATGTACTTACAAACTTCCATATTTAATGTTGCGATCCAAAGTACGTTTGTAAGTTCTATGTTTCTGTTCGATTTGATAAGCCACCTCTCTTAATTGCTTTAAGATATTGCAGATGGTTTCCTCGCTCTGGGATATTTTTATAAACGCTTCCAAAGTCGTTATATGGGTTATGATCAAAGAATGAATCCTCTGCAAATCTCTTTCAGGGTCCAAGGTCATATGGTAGTTGTTGTCTGTTCGTGAAACCTCGCTACACCCAGGAGCCAACTCATTTGGTGATTTACAGCTAAAAAAAAAATAATATTAATGATGATTAAATATATTATTTATACAGGCTGTTACAAATTTGCTTCTCACTACAGGGATCTCGGGAATGGTAAGAGGTATGAAGTAGCTTAAATGGGGGCAAAGTTGCGTATTCAGGGGACGAACATTATGCCTCTAAAAAATCTAGGATAACATGATTAGTTTTCAAAATATTTGAAAAAAAACGAAATTTTGGAAATCCGTTTTTGTTTCATTTCAGCCTTGTTTGCGGTGATATTGAAAAAAGAAGAACACTCTCTCATGGCCACTTTTTTGACCTCTATCGAATGGCATAATCAATTTTTGTATATAACTTTTCGTCTCTCCAGGACCATAATCAACTTCATTTTTTTAAATACGACCCTAAAAATTTTATTACGTTTTTTTGCAAGCCTTCATGACCCCCAATACTGTACTGCCTTAGCCCGAACCAGATTCAGACGTTTTGTCTCGAAAAATTCATCTTCAGTGTATTCGTTCCAAATTTATCTAAACTTTTTATTTAGATTTCTTTGTTTATTGAATTATCGTACACTGTAAGTGTCGTTAGACCCTGTGAAATCCGTATAGTTATTTAAACTATTACCACCACGCATTAATATAAAACATTATTAGTTTTATTCCCGTGTCCATAGTTATTTCTAGGCTTCTCGAGTGCTCAAAATTCAAACAAATTCCGATCTATTTTTTTCAGGATATTCATACAAATAGGTACATCTGACATGTTCTTTCACAGTTGCGGTTACAGATATAATAAATTCCGATAATATTACGCTCATCTTCATTTTTCAACATTCGCCAAAACGAAAATGGTTTTGAACATTTACTGAAATTTTTTAAAGAATAATATTCAGTTGGTGTTTTAGTTGTTCATATGCATTTCTAAGAATTAATTTGTCACAATAAAATTAAAATTGTAATAATGTTTTAATTTTGACGCAACAACTTATTGAGTTATGTATGACCAAGTGATGGTAATAGTTAATAATAATAAATGTTTTATTGTATTACGTGGCGCTAATAGTTTAAATAACTAGATGGATTTCACAGGGTCTAACGACACCACAGAAAAAATCTTGCAAAACATGTAGTAACCGAGTTAAAGTTTACTCACAAAAAATTCAAAAAAATTCACATGCAAGCTGAAGAACAAGTGAAGATTTAAGGTTTCTTTGTCCCCCATCATAAATCCTACGTACTTTTACTTTTTTTAGATGACATTAGTGTTCAAAGCAGAAATGAATGTAAACAAAGAATTGCAGGTTAAACATTTCTTGTAGTGGTGACAAGAATAGACCGTAAAAACAGTTTTCAGAGCAAGTAGTTTGCCATATTACGAGGGTTGCCTTTTATATTTCAGGAATGGACGATCCTAATGCTGCCAACTGATACCCCTTTCGTAAAGTTCGACTTTATGTCAGTATACTTAGAAACCAACCGCCAAAGATGCATCATTCTCCATCAGGACAATGCGAGTTCTTACACAATATCGGCTCAAACAAGTTGAATTGATGAGTCATCTGCAGCCCTGATTTGGCACCCAATGACTTTTTTTTTATTCCCGCACATCAAAAATAAATTACGAGGCCAACGTTTTGCATGTGCCGGAGGTACCTCAATTCGAATGCAAGAAGTGCTTCGTAAAATTGGTTCAAATGTATACAAATCTTCATGGAGTATATTTTGAAAAACAATAAGCCATACACGATGATTCATTTCTTTTTTTGTTATATATTCCCGAAATATAAAAGGCAACCCTCGTATAATAATCATGAAATAGTAATTATTCAACATTCTAGTCAAAAATTATTTTTTTAAAGCCAATAACCAGTTGAATAAAAGGCAACAAGAGTAAAAAATTGGCCACATTTAACAGTTGATAATTAATAAATTTAATTTGATTTGATTTTTTTTTTTTTAATTTACAAAGTAGTACATAAACATATCTTATTTTATTTCATTTTCTGAGGTCTCACGGAAATGCCTAAGCTTGGTCTTTGCAATGGTAAGGACTAAACTATATAATTTTTAAATCCAGTCAAGAATGAAGATTCTCTTACAATTTCCAATTTTTTTTACTTTTTATTATTGTTTGAATGTTGTATTACTTCCCAATAAATAAATAAATGTTAAGAGAAAAACCCCACTTTTGATGATATGTATAATCTTACCATAACCATTGTCCATTGATGAAGGCCGACGGATGATATTTTTTCAGCCGATTTGCATTAGTTTGACAAATTTTGGTAAGCAAATCCACCCATTCCTTCTCTTCTACGCAGTTAGCTGCTTGTACATATAGCGCCCTCTCTGGCTGGACAATTTGAAACATATTTTTCATTTTGAAGGATGTTTCAGCCAGTCTTTCTACTGCTAATATATTTGAAAGGGGAATTTGGCACAAAGCATCTCGTCCTAGAATATAAATGAAAACTGCTACATAAATGAAAACAGGCAAAGTAAATAATCAAGAATATCTGCTGTTTTGTAAACGCAGTATAAAATTTGGCAAACTATTTGATTACATTCAGAAACTTACCCCTACTTTTGGAATAACTGAGATCATGAGTAGTGAGTTTGAAGTATCGCTGTTTAAAATTTTTCCTCCCAAATCTTTTTCTTCCTTGGGCTCTTTTGATCATAAGCCTAAAAAAAGTTCAAAATAACAAATTAAGAAAATTGTTTTAATAACGAACTGAAAAAAATTGAGAAACTTTACTTGCGCAATATTTGAACAAAAAAATATTGGGAGCTTTGTTTTTTTTTTCAGAAAGAAAATTTTTTATTTTATTTCTATCCTTCCAAATTGTTGAAATCGCAGTGTGACACGCCACATTGTTTTGCTTGCTTGTATTAGTTTCTCTGTTTTTTAATCTCTATATCATGGTGATTTTTTTCTTTATTAAATACTTTTCTCTTCGACAGCGTGATGGAAAGTGGTAATTAATACAATAAAATAACGTAGTATGCGTAGATAAGTCATAATTTGTCCCAAACGTACTAACTGATTTCAAAAGCGTGGATGCCGGCGGGGCGGGCGGAAGAGCCATGCATTGGTTTTAAGGCCATATATCACTATTGGTCATTTTAGCTAGATTTGTTATATAGATATATACAGGGTGATTCAAAAAACCGCTGACAGACTTCTAGGATAGATAATACATACAAAATTAAGACGAAAAGTTTTAATAAACATAGGGTCGCAAATGCCTCCTTAACGAGATACAGGGCGTCAAAATTTCTGTAAAATTACTTTTCGTCTTAATTTTTCATGTATTACTTACCCTAGAAGTCTGTCAGCGGTTTTTTGAATCACCCTGTATAGATAGATATAGTTATAGTTATGGTAGTAGTTATAGTTATTAGTAGTATTAGTTATAGTTAT
>NW_019417388.1:68843-110669 GCF_000390285.2 Anoplophora glabripennis | reverse complement strand
ATATTATATATTATATATTATATAGTTATATAGATATTGTTATAACCAATTTTCACTGTATTTCTCTTTCACCATAAAAAAATAGGGAAGATTGTGTCCTGCTAACACAGCAGCAGGTATTAGACGATATGGAGGTGTTTCGATACTTGGGAACATGCACTGACATCATCTCGCAAACTAGTATAAGTTATTGGACAAATATGTAAACTATTCACAGTGAACATTTAATCTGTAAGTTCTTTATTTTACAGAGTTAAAGTAATTCTCGAAGGGAATGACCAAGTTTGATATAGACCTCAAAGAGAACAATGTTAACCCATCGAGCACGTCAAACGAGACTGTCACTCGTCTTTATTTTGCAGCCTCTCACTCCCTCCCTATGGGTTCTGCACTCCCTTCACATCATCCCCACTTCTCCCTAAGCTGTGAACATCTTTTCCGTGTCAGCCGTCTCTAAACCCTTGTTGCCTAATTCTGTTCATTGTAATTTTTTAAACACAGAGAAACGATGATAGAAGTTAAAACCAGGAACAAAACCATGAATAAACTTTTTTTAAATAAATTTTGGTATTTTTTACTTTTATCTAGTAGGTATCCTTCCAATGCTCTACATTTTATTGTAAATTCTGTAGTGGAAGAAGAACGAAATGAGAGATTGGGAAGGGGGGGGGGTCAATGACAGATGTTCCTGGCTAAAAAAATGGTTGACAATTTTGAAAATAAATAAATTCTGATAAAACATATAACATATACCTTTCTGGTAGCACATGATAAGCTAATGAAGATTATAATATATCTATATCCTTAAGTATGAATAAAAACTTAGTGAATGGGGTAGGATGCACGTTATGACGGTTTGCCTACACAATTTCCTCATCTTAGAAGTGATGTACGTCAAGCGATACATACTCACTCAAGATTTTCCGGTGAGAAAAATCACTTGTATTTTCTAACATAGCCAACAATGTACACCAAGTAATTGGGTTTGGTTTTAAAGAGTTTTATTTTTTGATGTACTGGGAGAACTTGGGGAAAAAGGAAATGTATTCAACAGGTTAAGGGGTATATCCAAATTCAGTTTGTATACACAGTTCGGTTATTAAGTTTAAAGACTGGTTTTATTGTGGAGAAGTGCTTGTGTTGTCAACGGAACTACATACCTGGAAACCTTTCAGTATACATGTATCTACCATGAAGTTATAATGTTTTGCGGGAAGCGAGTTTTTGATAGTTGTCATGGAAATAAACATTGAACAGTAGTGATGTCAGATCCGATTACTTTTATATAATCACGATTACTAGGTATAGTTGTTACGATGTCAATTGGAATCTGTAAATCTTAAAGCCCAGGACCGTATGCACTTCTCCTGAAATTTCTTTTTAACCATGGAGTGTCTCGTAATTTATACTCGAATAGCAATCCGAGTCCGCCTGATGTAGAATTGACGGCGGCGCGCTGGTCATCAAAGCAAACCTGTATTGGTCCACTAGGTCGTAAATAATTTTTTTGTATGAAACACAGGTTCACTTAGCTTTGCCGCTTTGCCAGTGCCATGCAGAGCTTTGTTTTTCGGGGTATTTTGTTGGTATAGTACATATTATTTATTAGTTGATATTATTATTTGTTCATATCAAGTAAAGGGTAAGTTATTAAAATAAATGTTATATGTAATTATCTAGTAATTTAGCGTGGCTCTCTGGTGACTCTTTGAAGCAGAGGATAACGAAATAACTCAGGGAAATCCCCAAATAGTGGAACCGGTTTTAGTCGAAACAAACTCGGAGTTTGAAAACAAAGATTTACACGTAAAAAATCAACGTATTATATTAAATATATATGAATCTTTGAAAATTGAAAATAGTGAACAATGTGATAAAAAAGTTAGGAAACGGATTAACGAATTTACTAAGATATCCAAAAAAGGTCAATTTATCGCGTAATTAAAGGAGGATTGATAACGGTACAATGAGGATACGGAAAAATACAAAATTTAAGAAAATTGACTATTTTACCAGATGTAATGCAGCACACAATTTATAATATGTATAAAGAAAATAAAGTTCCTACTTTAAACATGATTCAAGATAAATCAAGTGATTATCCTAATTATAATTATAAATCTTTAGATATTTTACGACATGCTTTATTACAATGCGATTTTAAACATAAAAAACTTGACAATCGTATGGTTATTATATGATAATATAGCTCGGAATATAGTATATCTAGACGAGACAGCTACATTTTTCTGGACGTCCATGGATTCCGTAAACTTTAGGAGTTAAATGTTTTTATGCGGTTCCAATTGAGATCGTAACAACTATACTTTCTCAATAAGTAGTCGTTACTTTGTACTCGTTACTTATTACGATTACTGACCATGATTTCGGGAGAGTATTTCCAACGAATAGATATATTGTATTGTAATTGTATGTAAGCTGTGCCCATACCCATGGCCATAGCCACTATAACATACATGAATGTATCAACACAATAAGAACAAATATGAATTATCTACCTAAATGTATACCTAAATGCAATGGCAATTTAAAAATATTTAATAATTATATTTATCCCAAATCTTGCGTGAATGCGTGAGAGTACCAACAACCGAGACTGAATCTATCTACGCATGGGAATCATACTAATCGTAGCCTCGTTGCTCGCTGGTCGTGTAACGATTACTGGACAGAACAGCTACTCAATTACTACGATTACTAGCAAGTAACAATTGTGTAGTAATGAATTATTACAATATTGACATCACTATTGAACAGTGTACAGCAATGAAGTTCTATTTTAGAAACAGTAAAACAGCCACGGAAATGTGTTATAAACAGCGTATGGTGAGGAGTCTTCCTGTGGTTGGGGAGGTATTGTGATGGTCGAGACAGTGTGCATGACGAGAAGACAGGGCGTCCCTGCAAAAGCAAAAGAACGAAAACATTGCAGTTGTGCGCTTTGTGCTGAAGTCTGATAGTCGATCAATCGTACACGGTCTGCTAACATTCTGATGGTTGATCAGATTTCAGCGCAGAGCGCACAGCTTCGATTTTTTTGTTCCTTAGGCTTGCGCCGTCTTCTCATCATCTTGCACCCTGTCTCGGCCATCACGATGCCTCCCGAACACAGAAACACAGTCAAATGTGATACATATTCCTCACTGTATGCCATTCGTAAAACATTTCTGTTTTAAAATAGAACTTGATTGCTATATGCTCAATATACGTTTCCATGATAATTATCAAAAACTTGCTTCACACAAAACGTTTAACTTCGCGGTAGATACAAGTAATCTGATGAAATTTTATTAAGTCGACCGAAATGTGTACAGTTGCAGTTAAAATTACTTTTCAAAAATCGAGTCTTAAATTTCACAAAATTTTGGGTTATTGCTGATTTATTTATTCATTACCATTTCTGATTACCGAAATATAAGCCACTAAAACGAGCACTAAAACTTATATTTTCATTACATCTCGGTATCTGGGACAACGAATGATTTTATAAACGTATCCACATTAAAATTCAATGAAATATTAAATTTATGAAAACATACATACCTTTTTATTTGTCTAAAGCAGCGTGTACAAATTAGTTTCAATTAATATCTAACTTTACGAAAAAATAAACTTCTATCATATACATTAAAAAAAAAATTAAAGCTCACCCTTCTTTCAGTGTTACTGGTGTATCATTTTCAATGGTTTGTGGACTAGAAGTGTTAGCGGATATAATTTCCAAGAACTGTCTCATTGCCGTCATGTGGCTTTCTGTGTAAAATGCTTTATACAAACATTCCATATACTCTTCCTTACATACTTGCTGGGTAGAGCGACAACTAACCAAGTTACCAAGCGATTGAATTGTTTTTGAAATTAGTGTTAGTGTTCTATTTGTCTGGCAGTCCTAAAACATGTAATTGTAAGTATGGCAAAATTTCCTGCAATCAAAGATTACTTACAATAGGCTGTGTCGTTAAATCGAATAACTTAGGACCTAAAATAGCGGGTGCAAAGAATCTCAGAAAAATAAATCCGGATATAACGGAATATCTTACACCCTTGTTCTCTGGAAAGTGTAATAACGCGCATTCCTTCAAATTGTGAAAAATCTGGCACATAAGGGTCGGACAATGAACTGCGCTTTGAGTAATGGCATCAAATATTTTTTGTATGTAGAATTTAAGGTTTGCCAAATTCGTGGCGATAGTATTTGCGTCTCGAACTCTAGTTGGGTCGATTTCGCAAGGTTTACGTTCATTACATATTAATTCTAAGGTTGGCCTCAAAGTTTTATGCAGGTATTGTAAGCCAATAAGCCTCATGGCTTCATCCATCATTTTTGAAACTAGAGTATTCCCTCTAAATATGGTCGTGGGATCTCTAAAATATAAAATACATATTTTTAAACGTCCTTTTTACCTCCATTAATATTAAGATTTATTTTAATACAGTAATATACACATTGTTGTGGCAAGTTTAAATGCTATTTTTAATGATTAAATTTAAAGGTTTATTTGAATTTGAATACTGAAGATTTATTTCTATTGTAGCGAAACCAGTAACTGTCTATTAAGTGGATAAATATAATAAATTATTAAGTATTTGCTTTGTATGCCAGTGTTTCATAAGTATCAACAATAAAAGATTTAAACAAAGGAATACTAAATGGTTGTCTTGATTCGATTTTATAATGCGGCCAACAGTTCGTGTGCAGAATAAATTATTAAATACACGATAACTTTACATAATGTTTCACAACGGCTGAAACAAGACTTGCCTTAATTTATTTATTTAATTAATTTTAGGCTAGCCCTCATTACAGTACAGATCACATCTAATATAAAGCCAATTATAAAATTAAAAAATTACAATACTACTAAACGACTAAATAAAAAATATTTTCAATACATTTTAAAACTCAAAAAAGTAAGTAAATATTTTCAATAAAATTTTTTCAAAATCTCAAAAATAACGTACAAGCTATTTGAAATAATTCGAACACATCCCTGTGAAAAATCTCACCAAATATTCAATTCTTATACTAATTGCTGAAAGTTCAACAACAAATTTAGGTATTATTTATGTTATCGTAGGTATAGTATCATAGGTTTTCTGTTGTCTTTTAGTGGTAACAGACGCATGATGTGCCGTCTAATAAAAGTAGTGGTGATTTGGGTTTTAATACAATATACAATTTTGGTGTTTAAAGTGGCCCATCTTTACAGTAGTGATGATTTAATTGACATATATTAGTATATGGGATTCTATGCCTAGCACTTTTGTATGTGATTTCATTCTAGGGTAATAGCTTTGTTTACGTTTGTCGAAGGGTTAGAGAAACAGGACACCTGCAGGAAAATCATGGTGAATATGTTGAAAGACCTAGGCTGCATGTTGAAGATATTTCAGATACTGTTAAAGAACATCCTACAGCTACTATTGAAAAGCAAATCGAGATGTTTCATACTAAAGTATAGACTATTTTACATGAAAATTAAATTTATTCATATTACATGTAGCAAATTCAGGCTTCAATGCCTTGAGATATAGACAACGGATGAAAATACATTTATTCATAATGGAATAAATAATTTCCAAAACAGGCATGTCTGGACTATGGAGAATCCCCACAATACCAAACAAATTTCCAACAGAAATTTTCTTTAAATATTTGAGCTGATATTGTTCAGTATGCCTATTGGCAATTTTATATGATCTAAATAAGTAGCTAGACTAACATTTTTTTGTAAAATAACTTTCCTGCACTACTTGAAGATATGCCCTTATTTCAAGTAATTGGAACACGATGGTGATGTGAAGTGAGAGATTGAATCACCAGATTGTAATGCATGTGGTTTATAGCAGCTCTGGAGATACATGAAGAGTTTGGTACATAAAACTGAAATGATCAGTGGAAGTATTACACGAATGCATGAAAAATGCCTTAGAAATAATTCACGAAACTGCTCACTTCTAACAAGTACTGAGTTGTGAATATGTTGAACAATAACTTATGCGAATTAAATCAAGATGATAACTTCAAACATCCTTATGCATGCCCAGGCTTATCTGAATTAAAAAGTTATTTTAATTTTTGAAAAAATGTTATAAAAATATTTTTACTTTTTTGAGCTCTTTGTGGTGTTAAAACAAAAACTAAAACTTTTGAATTACTTTAAATAAGTAAATAATTTTCATTGATGATTTTTAATATCTTGTTTATTGAAGAATAACTGCCATAATTATTATTGTAGTGAAAGTTTGTAGATAAAAAGCAGTTTGATTCCCTTAGAGATTTACTTAGCATATTCAATTAATTTAATTTATTGAAATCAACACCGATAGTCTAATTTAATAGCAGTTTTATTTTAAACTTTATAATAATAACGTTATTTCACTCACGATACAATTACTAGAGATGGTGGCTCGATTTTTAGAATTGCATTATGCAATTTCAATACCCCAAATTTTATCAGATTTACACATATTTACATCAATTTGCACAAAAATTTGTTTATCAAAAACAATTTGAAATTTTGAGTTTTGAGATAAAATTTTATTAATAGAATAAAGAATACTTACGTGACATTTGAAATTTCTACATTTGCCAACGCTCTAATAATTGGGACAATTTTATCATAGTGCATAAATATTCTAACCAGAGGCTGTGCTATATCCATTTTGTTTATAATTTCACCTAGTATGTACACCGAAGTAGCTGTTATGGGCTAAAATAAATGATATAATTGAAAATAAAGGAGGCCTACTTTGAAAAGCAAATA
Source organism: Anoplophora glabripennis (assembly GCF_000390285.2). Classification (NCBI taxonomy): domain Eukaryota; kingdom Metazoa; phylum Arthropoda; class Insecta; order Coleoptera; family Cerambycidae; genus Anoplophora; species Anoplophora glabripennis. The sequence continues at coordinate 103,881 of NW_019417388.1, read as the reverse complement.
AATCTCAAAGAAAAACATATAAATGAAGTTATTATAAACAAATCCTAACACATCTTTGTAAAAGTAATTAGTCTCATTCAATGTCCGTCATAACGCCTATATTATATCTATTTCCTTATACAAAATATATACATTTTTAGAAAAAGATTATTTGCAATGTAAATTATATTATAGATAAACTGGAACTAATTATGCTAGAATGTGTGCCCAAAATAATTTATTTTCGATTACCTCTTTTGCTAAAGAATATTGCAAATAAATTTAAACAGAGTTTCCATTTATTCTTAAATTTAAAATGTACTGTAAATACTTATAAAGTAGATAAAATATTATAAGATTCAATAATAATAACAGTCAAATAATTAAAGAAAAATATAAACCTAAAACGATACAATTATTAAATTATTAGAATTTGAAATTTTTCTGTTATCGTCTAAAAACCTCAATGCAGCTATAGTAAAACATATCAATTATTATACAATCTTTAGTGGATACAGACTGTAGAATCTTTGTTTTTGAAATATTTAATGAATTAATTCAAAAATATAAGTAGTGCTACTTTAAATGCTTGAATATTATTCAGATATGTGATTCTATAACAACACTAAGATTTTCGGAGCAGAGTGAAAGAAAAAAATAATAATAATAATAATAAGTCAAATAATTAAGGAAAAATATAAACCGAGAAAGATGCAGTTATTAAATTTTTAAAATTCGAAATTTTTCTGAGTGTCAAAACACTCAACACAGCCGTAGTATAAATTATAGGTTATTATAAGATTATTAGTTAACTTTTCTTAGAAATATGTACGGAGCATGTCCCTGGAAAAGAACCTGTAGAATCTTTATTTTTGAGATATTTAAAGAATTAATTAAAAAATGTGAATAGTGCTATTTTAAATTCCTTAACGTTATTCCATATGTAAAGAAAGTTTAATGTATTTCTTTATACTTACAAAATTTAAAAAATCCTTTTCTGATTGATTAACACATATTACAATATTGTCCTTTCAAATAAGTAACCCTACAAAATGAATGCCGAAAGACGTCTACTTGTAAATATTCAAAAACATCAAAGACACCGCACAGTCTTTATGAAAATGTGGACTTGGTCAAATAGGCTGAAATTATGGTAAGTTGTTGATTTTGTGTTACTGACCAAAAGTACTTGGGTCCGAAAATCAATTCTTTTTCTGAGATAGTTCTGCTGAACTCAGACCGCTATAAGTAGGAAAGAATTGATTTTCCGACCCAAGTATTGTGGACACTTTTGGTCGTTAATACCAAAATTTCAGCCAATTTGACCGAGCCCACATTTACATCGAAATTACCTATTAAAAATAAACCCCCATTCCAAAGTTGATTTCCTCACAAATGGCTGCTCTGGTCTGTGCATAATAGGCAATTTATTTTCAATTATAATAATAATAACACTAAGAATTTTTTACTGAAATTTTAGATTTCAGAATATTCATAGAAAGAAAAAACAGGTTTTTTTCAGAAAATTTGAAACACTAGAAGAATTTAGCATCGTAATTACAGAATATACCTATAATTAAAAAAAAAGACTGCCAAAACCAAACTAACCATTTGAGAGAAAACCTACTTTGAAATTGAGGCCAATTTTTAGTGGTGCGTTCATTTTTATGCAAAATTTATCCCAAAAGTAAATTTATATGCGTTTGAGTCCCGATTAAAGTCGACACACTGCTCAAAGTACTGCGCTGTACTTTGTGCAATTTATAAAATTTAAATGAAAACAGTTTCATGTAATTCATCTAGAAGTTGATACGAATAGAATAGAAAAAGCAGTAAAATTAAGTAAGTACATAACTTATTATAAATTTGTAGAATTCACAAGTTTTGACATATATTACTATACATTTTATTGGTACCAACAATGGAAAATTAATGACTTACTTGTATATGTATGCTTTGAAGTAATAAATTTTTGAGATTATCATAAACATTTGCAGGGAAAACTCGATCTTCTGTGTATTGAACCTGAAGACGTAGAGAGCCGAGAGAATTATCGCTAGAAAGTCTTGTACCTGGAGGTGTAGAGTGTGTAAGAAAAGGACGGTTTTTTCCGGACCTTGGCTGCAAAAAGTACCTATAAAAAATAAATAATTACTCGAAATCACTTATTATTTATTAAAAAATGAATAACTCTCAACAAAATCATATTTAGAGGATAGTATTTTGTAAGTATTTTTATATATTTGGATAGAACGCTTATTTAAACCAAGTACACATATATCGAGTGTCTGGTAATTAATGGATAACCTTTTAACCGTAGATGGGGGACCCAAATGTCGTTCAGAAAATCGACTTTTATCTTAATATAAAGTCCCTTTGTTATTTCATTTTTTTTTTTCGCCATAGGTTACTTTATTGGTCACTATGTCCACAAGAGAACATTATTATCTTTCAGTTATTATTTAATTTTATTTAAAAATTACAGTAAACGTTCAAATTGTCTGCCGGCTTCCCTGATGCAGGCTCTGCACCTTCTTATGAACGCCCTTCGGAGCTTTCGTTTATATCTTCGCTGACTAACATAAAATTTAAGTTTAAGATTTTTTTAAACAAGAATTACTATTGCTAGTTAAAAATTCTGATAAGCATCTGATAATAACATAATTCAAGAATATTACGCAAAATAACTGAAAGATAATACGTTCTCTTGTGACCAATGAAGTAACCTATGGCGGAAATTTCGAAAAAAAACGAAATAACTGAAAAACGAAGGGACTTTGTACTAAGACAAAAGTCGATTTTCTGAACGACCTTAGGGTCCCCCATCCACGGTTAAAAGGTTATCCATTATTTACCGGACACCCTGTACACAGAGGCAAAAAGATTCATGGTGCATGCTTGGTTTGTAGAGTTTTCAGGTAAGCCTAAAATTTGAGCATAAATGAGAACGAAGAAAAGCTCAACCGTAACAAAGTACAAATGTAGATGCTACTCAAGGAGGTAGAGATTTGGAGGGGTAGAACAGATGCCTAGTTTGCTGATTTTCTTGTTGGAAATGGATATGCATGAGACAAGAAATGAGATGGTAATTCAGTTCATAACATTGTATTTATAACGGAAAAATTGTACCTTACAAGAATATCTTCTAGCGACTTTATTTTTTTGCCATAATTAGTTCCAGCTTTCAGTTTGACACTTTAAAGTAAGAAGCATATACAGGGTGTTTCAGTTCGAGTGAATCAAATTTTAACCACAGATAGAACTCGATAAGTAATTAAGAATTGTCTTATAAACCAAGGTTCTATGTCTCACCGTTTTCGCTCTACAGGGCCGTATTGGTCGGTTTTTTACATCATATTATTTATGATATCTCTGGTATGGTTGTAACAATTTGATTCAAATCTGGTATGATGTTAATACTTACGAATGTCTATAATTTACTGCAAAATTTACAAATTTTTTGTAGGTCAGTGGCGTAGAAACGGGTAGGGTAGCGGGATTTTTTTGCCCCAACTTCTACGCCAATGACCTAATACTTATTTGGGGTAAATTTTTAGATTCCTTGGACAATTTGGCATAATACTTGTTTGAAATCGGTAAAGTGTCTCGTTCTGCCGAAAATCTCAATAATGTGGGAGGCCGTTCTTCTGATAAAGCATTTAGTTTCGTAATGATAGCAAATACATTTCAAAGTAATATTACTTTAATATTATGTATTAAATTAAAATGGAACGTTTCATGTAAAAATGTTAACAGCAAACAATGAAATATTCTTTTTCTTATTGCTGTATCTTAGATGCTAATAATAGGTAATAGTTTGTAGGTACGGTTTTTACAATTTTAAGTAATAATACAAAACGGTAAATAACAACATAACAAATAACACTAACATAAAACAATATTAAATAACATGTTCAAAATGACCCCCATTGGCTCTTATACATGCTCTGCATCGCCGAACCAACGACTGATAGACATCAAACATAATCCCTTCTGTATTATTTATTGCATCTGCAGCATCGTGGATTCTTTCTCTGAGATCATTTTCATCTTGCGCGACAGTGCGGTAAACAAGCTGTTTTATATGACCCCATACAAAAAAATCAATTGGATTAAGGTCTGGGGATCGCGGTGGCCAATGTATTGGTCCTCTATTTCCTATCCACCTATGTCCATAGTTTTCCGTTAACCATGCACTAACATCTCTTGCATTGTGCGGAGGTGCACCATCCTGTTGGAAATAAACGTATTGTCTTTCATTTAATGGCACCTCGTCTAGAATTTCATGTGTGGAATTCTGTAGCAATTCTAAATATCTTTGCCCATTCAGTATACCATTTATTTCAAAAAGAAATAATTTGTTTCGAAAAATTACTCCCCACATATTAATCTTAAATCTGCGCTGAAAGGCCCTTCTTCTTGTTAAATGGGGATTTTGTAATGACCATTGATGTAAGTTTCTAAAATTATTCAGTCCATTTTTAGGAAAAAGGCTTTCATCGCTCCAAATAATATTTTGTAAAAAGAGTGGATCTTCCGTCAAATTTTGGAGGATCCAGTTGCAAAATTGTAATCGTTGAAGGTTGTCACCTTCTTGTAAATGTTGCACTTGCTGGTAATGATATGGATGTAGCAGCTCTTGATGAAGGACCCTCCATACAGATACGTGGGGTATCTGTAATTCGCGTCCGATTTGTCTCACACTCAATTCAGGAGTATCAACTACCCGTTCGATAATATTTTCCTCGTACTGTTGAATATTACGATATCCTCTACCTTCTTGATTTTTTCTTACTTGCACAGAACCTGTTTGTCGCAGTCTTCTAAAGGTTCTTATAAATACGCCAAAAGAGGGATGACGCCGACGATTTGGAAACATTCTCCGATATTCTCTTTCTGCTTCTCGAGCACGACCATGACAATATCCGTACACAAAAATCATATCAGCGTATTCTTCACTTGAATATTCATCCATATTTTGACAAATGGTAAGTACTGTTGCAAATCTTTATAATTAAATAACAATTCCTGATGACAGATAATGTCATTATTGTTATGTTTTGCATAGCAATCTTTGTGAATACATACTCCCAAAGCGCAGACTTACAATATGAGCCTCACATCAATTGTCAATGAGGGGTGTAATTTTTTTAAACAAATTATATCTAATTTGACATAAATGAAACGTTAAATTAGCAAAAATACTTATAATAGTTTCAGAATAGCATAAATGAAATGTAAAGGAGGTATCATTGAATGTGTACCGCACTGTAGTGCAACATAAAACAGAGCTCAGAAAGGAAACTCACCACACTATAAATGCTATAAAAATAATACACGAAGTGTAGAGACGTATTGTTTAATATTGTTTTCAACCGTAATTTAATAACTGCTAAACTGAACTAAACTTGATTCCTTATCAGAAGAACGGCCTCCCACATTATTGAGATTTTCGGCAGAACGAGACACTTTACCGATTTCAAACAAGTATTATGCCAAATTGTCCAAGGAATCTAAAAATTTACCCCAAATAAGTATTAGGTCATTGGCGTAGAAGTTGGGGCAAAAAAATCCCGCTACCCTACCCGTTTCTACGCCACTGACCTACAAAAAATTTGTAAATTTTGCAGTAAATTATAGACATTCGTAAGTATTAACATCATACCAGATTTGAATCAAATTGTTACAACCATACCAGAGATATAAATAATATGATTAAAAAACCGACCAATACGGACCTGTAGAGCGAAAACGGTGAGACATAGAACCTTGGTTTATAAGGCAATTCTTAATTACTTATCGAGTTCTATCTGTGGTTAAAATTTGATTCACTCGAACTGAAACACCCTGTATTCCAACGGCCATGGCCTCAGACCAAGGCAACTAATTTACCATGCCCAATACATATATATTTATACATTGACATGGTTTTTACCTTGCCTCGTATCCATTCATGTTCAGATGTGCACCTGGCTTTAAGATTTCAATGATTTCAAGACAAACTTAAAAAACTGCCATAAACTTAATGTATTAAAATGAAATAATTATTATGCAACCATATCTCTGTGAAGCATAATATATATTTATTTCGCAGTTTTACTGTGTCCTTATTATAAGTTGACAAATTCTTTAGTATTAGGACGAATAAAAATCCTGCATTGTGTCGACATACCTACATATAGAGTTACCTACTCATTTAAGGATGGTCACATGGAAATTTTGCAAATGGTAAGAGGTACAAGTTCGTTTTCTTGTGAATTTCATAGGTCACAACAAAAATGGAATTTTCAAAAAAAATTTTCAAATACCTTTGAATAAAACCATAAATTTTGCACATTTGGCCTAGATCAATGTTATAACAATAAAAATTCTTGATGCAGGATGTCAATTTATATAGTACATACATGAAAATTTCTAATATTTATAGTTACAAAGTTATGAAAGAAAAAACAGAACTGGAGTTTAATGATCTATAAAAGTTATAAGAAAACTAAAGGCATCATTCAAGAGCGCTACAATTACACAATTTTTTTGTAATTTAACCAACTTTGTATCTCTTACCGTTTTCCAGATAATGTGGAATTAAGTGAATTACCCACGACATTAATTGCTAAGAAAATTATCATTGCTGCAATTTATATCATCAGACAGATAAAGTTCAGGTGAGCATTATAAATAAAATTATTATAATCAATACAAGTCAATACTTTTGGGGTACCTACATTATTTTACTCACACATTCTTTACTTGTATTATTAGAGATATACCTTTCATACTTATATCATTGTAATTTTGAGAAATATTCTAATAAAAAAAAAACAAAAATTTGGTAGATACCTCTGAAATGTAATATTTAAATATTTTTCCAAGTACACATATCTTTTAAGAAAAGTGTTTTTGTTGTAAACTACTGAGGATAATTTAATTCTGCAAACCATTCTCAGTGACTGACACTCAAATGTAGGACAAAAAGACCATTTTCTACTTAGTGTTTTTATACTTTGAACTGTTTCAATATTAATATATGAACAACGGATGGAATTAGAAAAAATTTATTCGAACATTTTTAATGACTAAAATTTACATATCAATTTAAGCTAACAACGTACATTTTAAAGAAAAAACTTGAAATATGTATTTCTCTTACATTCTATTTTTATTTATCAAAATTGAAAATTTGCGATCTGCACTGTTAATATCCCAAAAAAAAAGCAGTTGAAGGTATATAAAAAAGCTAAACAGAAGTTTTAAGTCAAAAGTCAAAAAAAAATCCTAAAACTATATAATTTTTTTAGCAGTAACTACGCAAAAAAGATGAGATAGTTCCGCAAGTATTTCTGCACATGTAATAATACAAAACAAATCTTCAATATGCCTAGATGGCTCAGCTTACTTAATAGAACAATTTATTTGATATTAAACAGGATGTTATTAATGTGCAATTCATTAATATATAGGCATTAAAGATAACTTCAAACAGATTGGCTATTGGCTTTTTTATAGGAAATTACTTATACAGTAAACATGATACTGATATTTTTATCCTAAATAAAAACAATTACTTTATAATACATACTGGGCAACTATATTCTTTAATTATGTGAAAATTTTATTATTCCAGTCAAGATAAATTTTTAAGTGGGTATCTATTAAGCTCAGTGTTAAGTTTGTTTGGAGCTATATCTTGTGCTCACTACAGCAAAATATATCCATCCATACTCCCTGACTGCATAATTGAAACTGTCAGTTTATTGATCAATATTATTGACTCGTGTGAGGGCTACCGTTTTTTTACCATATAATATTGCTTCAATAGTATTGACTGTGTAAGGGACCCTTAACATGGTGAGGCAGAGCCTCGGACAGAGCTATTGGTAGATCCAGCAGATCCAAAAAAGTTCTCATCTCGGTTCTCATCGTATAAGTGTCAGTTCGAGCGTCAGTCAGTCAGTCTATTTGTATAAAATATGTCCGTTTTCGTATCTCGAATTATTTACTTTTCAAATATCTCTCCAAGTTTTTAAACCCCCTGTATATAACATATATTTGACAACAATTTTAAGGAAAAATTTTAGATTTAGAATTCGTACTAGTCCACGTTAGACTTGAAAAAAGGGAAAGAATTTTTATTTTTCATTTTACGGGAAAAAGGCATTCTTGATTAAAATTTTTGCTTCTCTTTAAGGAGGTTTATCTGATTTGGAATTGACAAACAAATATTCATAAAAAAATTAATATAAGCTTATTAATATGAAGAAAATCCTCAAACAAAATTATGACTACTTTGGATACGTAAGAGACGAGATATTAATAAAATAATTTTTCATGATTTAGTACGAAGTCTTATGAGAATGCGGATTTTTTAGGTCTTTCCACTTAGAATGCGGAACAATTGACGAACAGTTTCCACAGCAACTTGTATAAATAAGAAACCGATATCTAAGGAACCGTATGACAGCTCGTAGAAATCGATTAGGTACTTAAGATACATAATTTATAATAATTCTCCTTCAAACTGCTGTCGTTGACTAACTTATCCTCCATATATGTACGTTATAGCGGCAACGCCGCGGTCTCGACGTAGCGTATTATTTAAAATTTGCAGGTGTCCAAGCAAACAGAATGATCGAACGCGAGCGAGCGAACGCCGAGGCGAGCGAGCCAGCCAAGTGCAACGTTGACAAATCTAAAGGCTTACTACTTTACTCGCTAGCGAATCTACAGAAATTCTCGTTAGACTTTAGATGTACCTCCGTACCCGATAAACCTCCTTAAAATGAGATTGGCATGCAGAACTTCCATCTTGCATGAACAGGGTGATCAAAAAATCGGTAAATATAAAAATCGTTTAAAAATAAACTGCCTTTTTTGTTGAGTGAGGATTCCTCACTCAACGCTTTTGCTTATGATTATAAATGGCATGAATAACTTTATTTAATAATTTTATTTAATGCCGTTGTTTTAGTATGTATGAACAACGGAAATATTTCCAATCTTCTTAATAAATTATATTTGTTTAACTGCATATTTTAAATTGAGAAAATTGTTATTAAAAGTTTAGAATTATTCAAACACACCTCCACCATGATTTGCGCACTTTTCAATTCGATAAATAAGTCTTATCACTTTTCATTATGACGGTTGTTATGACATTTACAAGATGTGCAATTTTTGTATAGTTTGAACATGCCTGAAACAATGGAGAAGCTTTTAGGAGATTTGTGCGAAGGATACGCAAACAGAAGGTTGCAGGAGAACGCGAAGTTAACCTAGGCACATTAAAGTTAAGTAAACTTAATATCTGAGGACAGTCAAAGATGTTTTGGATTATCTTATGCAAAAAAATGATCGAGTGCATTGATCTTCTAGACCTAGACCGCAAAGAATTCACGCCAAAGTGATTTAACAGAAGGTTCTGAGGAAAATTAATGGGGGGGTAATACGAATTTTCTTTATAAAATAAGTACTTTAAAAACTTCCTTTGTATGTTCTCAAAAATTATTTATGTGAACTGTATATAGCGGGTTCCACACAATAGATGCATATTCCAATCTAGACCTCACAAACGAATTATATAAAATAAATAATGTACTACGATCCAAGAAATCTTTACCATTTCGAATAACGAACCCTAAATTTTTGTATGAGGTCTTCAAAATTCTATCAACATGTTCGACAAACGAAAGCTTACAATCAAATACAATCCCTAAATCTTTGATGAGGGTAGGCCGATCTAAATATACATCATTAATGTGGTAACCAAAGCTCAATGGATGTATTTGTCTACTAAATGGCATAACATTACATTTTTTACAATTCAGTGGGAGTATATTGGCTGTACACCAATGTTCGACTAAATTTAAAGCATTTTGCAGCCGTTCACAGTCCTTAGAGGTCTCAATCCTCGTATATAACTTCATATCATCTGCGTACATTAAAAAATTGGCATCAATGGAATTAATTATGTCATCCCAAAAGATGTTGAACAGTAGAGGTCCCAGGACTGAACCCTGAGGTACTCCTGACAGTACTCTTATTACTTGTGATTTGAACCCCCCTTGTTGTACGTATTGCGTTCTATTAGTCAGATATGACACAAACAAATCAACTAAATTATCAGACAATCCGTAACCACCCAGTCTTTCAATCAAAATTTTGTGATCCAGCCTATCAAAGAACTTCGAGAAATCTGTGTATATAATATCAACCTGCCCCCGATTATCCAGAACATCCGCGACATATTGAGAAACACACACGAGATTCGTTGTAGTAGATCTCCCGTTCATAAAACCATGCTGATTTATGGTTACAATATTTTTAACATGGTTATAGACATACTGATACAAGATATTCTCAAAGACCTTACAGAAACCACACATTAGCGCAATGAGTCGATAAATAGTTATATCACTCCTGTCACCATTCTTAAAAATAGGGCATAAACGTGAGACTTTCCATATATTAGGAAACTTCCTGGATTTCAATATTAAATTGAATATAATAGTGAGAGGACGAATAAAGGTGCTACCACAGTCCTTTACCACAAACGCAGGAATTTCATCCGGTCCCATGGACATTTTTGGCTTCAGTTTGCGCAAACCTCGTTTGACATCATCCTCTGTAATGCTTTCCATGAAAAGCGTGTTGTTCGACTTAATGTTAGGCACACTAACTTGTATATTGTGAGTTTGAGACATTACATAGGAAGATTGAAAATACGCCGCATAAGCATTCCCTATCATTTGGCCGTCAGTTAATGTCTGATTGTTATAACTCGTCTCACTGGATGTGCTAGAGTCATTCCTTTTACTGGATATATATGCCCAAAATTTATTAGGGTTATTTTTAATATTATCTTCAATTGTTTTTAAGTATTCCCTATATGACCTACCAACGTCTCTCTTTATTTTGCATCTAAGGTCTCTTTATGAAATCTAATATCACCCGATAGTTTAAATTGACGCAATAACTTGGATTTATTTTTTATATCTTTAATAATGGATCGAGTATACCACTTAGGATACTTGCTATTACGGAGTTTAGTTTTGGGAACACAAACATCCATCACATCATGTATACGATCATACATAAATTTACATGCATCACAGATTTTTGAATAATCTGTAAGAGGCGACCAATCGATGTTATTAAGATTTTCATAAAGTGAAGGAAAATGACATACTGTATAATACCTTTAAAGTATAAGAGATAATACAAAAATAAATAACAAAAAATATGTATCAACAAACAGTCCTCAATACGGCTTTTCCTAAACTTATCTTTGAATAAAAAATCTGTATAACTAAAATTTTACTGGATTGTAAACATTATACAGTTGGAGAAATGCAGAACGTTTGCGTAGTGCTCTCACAAACAATCTACCTGCTACATACAATGCCCAATGAAGTAATAATTCTAACAATAATTCCGTTAAAACCTCGGTTAAAACTGAAGTTAAAACGAGGGTTAAAACTTTTGTTACAATGATTATTTACTCTCAAGAAAAACATTACTTGCAAATTACAACCTTCGCAAGAAAATTGTAGTTTGGCAATACTTATACCTTGCATAGAATGGAGAATTTGACACTTCGGTTCGTAAATAAAATTACTTGTTCGCACGGCAATCACGTTAAGGCGCGTATTCGCCAAAAAAGCGAACACGAGCGAGCGAGCATTCTGCATCAATAATCATCTAGTGAGTACGGGCTAGCGAGCGAACAAACGTTCGTTTGTTCACGTTCAAAAAAGATCGAGAGGAAGGCGGTACCACAGCATATAAAACAATTGTTTTATTTGCTGTGGCGGTACATCAAAGAAAATACTTGTTCGTGCTTGTTCGGTGTGGACGGGATTCCACTTTGCTCGTGAATCGATCGCTTGTGTTGCATCCTACTTCGCCGGGCCGCGTAATTATTTTAATAATTACTCTCCTGTAGTTTGTATCATTTTTCATTATTTTAGGTTCCATAAGTTTCAGCAGTTTTAAAATCTTTTCTTTTTCAATAGACTCAATACAACGAAAGCAGCACTGGTTAATAACAATAATTTCTCATGGTCAGCCATATTTAATACGCTCGCAGAAAACACATGGATCCATTGCGAAAATGAATTCGCTTTGGTATGGACGAGATGTCAATATGTCGAGCGAACAGGATCAAACACATGAACAAAAACAAATGTTCGCTCTTCCTCGCTTTTTTGGTGAATTTACGCGCCTTTACGGCAACGGCAATCAGTGGATTGCTAGTATACTTTTAAGCAATAATACCGGCTACTACATTAGTTAAAAAATTTATTCTTGTCGTTTTCATAAAATGATTTTATAGGGTTGAAAGTCCTATTCATGTAAAAGACATTAAAGTCAAACACACAAAAGAAATTGAGCCTTACAGGTGCCGAAACTGAGTGCTTTTATATAACCTAATTAATTAGTAGTAAGTATATGTAAGGGCGACTTTCCACAGCGCGAGATTCCACAGATATGCTCGTCGGTCATAAATCAGTTTGCCAGATGATAAGACGAGTTTGAAAAATCATGCTAGTTGTAAGTAGTGGAGTCAAAGCAGAACACTTGAACACACACAGCTTCATTTTTGGCTGATTCACTCGCCGAATTTCGCTCCGTGTGAAGGCATTCAAATATTCCGATGTGAACAGTATTTCGATATTTCGATTATTTTGCCAGAAATATAGTTACTTAAGTGGCCTTTACTGCAAGACCGTCTTTTGTATCGTCACATACATGCCCCAAAGGAAAAAACCGAAAAAGAAACAGGGTAATATATCCTCGTAATATATGCTTGGAGAGTGGAAAAAATTGTGGATAACTGTTAAACCGGTACTACACATTCGGTATTCGCCAAATACTGAGCAAAGAATGTCCGTGAATTAACATTATCTCGTACTGATTCACATAAATTTGTTACTCGGTATACGTCGAATACCGCATAGGTATATGGCGCCAACTTTAGACGAAACTATATGAATGAAAAATAATAAAATAAAATAAAGCATGTTTTAGCACGCATTCTACGTTTGATAAAGCAAAACATGTTGCATTTTTCTTATAAATATACGTATTTGAGGAAGACCACCATAAAAGCCATTTTAATATCTTAGGGTCCAACTTTCATTTGTAAAAGTAAGATTAGTAATAATATTTTAGAAGGTACAACAAGTAACTAAGTGGATGTATTAGTTCCGAGAATAAGGCCCAGTTCCCAGTTTTCAAATTTAAAAACCCGTTTTCCTTTACCTCGCGATTTCATACCTAATAATTATAATTAGAAAACTGATTAAATAGATGAACATGAAGAATTCAAAAATGACATTGACTTTCATATAATCATAATTCCATAGTCATGGCCGAATGGCCGAAACAAAAACGGCTAATGAATCATATTTTAGAGCTAAGTATTTGTTATGAAGGAAGCGGCGCTTTTAATAAGTCATAACTCAAATCCTAATTGTTGTGTATACTTACGCATAGTCAGATTTGACATACTGCGTAGAGGTATGTGTAATACCTTCATTTTCATATTTATTGTAATTCTGGGAACTTAACGATTGCGACTACTACTACCTACTAAATTCAAATCAATTTGTTATTTAAAGCTCGAACTGAATGAGTTTAACGGAATTATGTCGTACGTGCAAAAGTACGTAGACCAAGACGTACGTAGTGTCGAATCATATAGCCACAAAAATAATTAACATTAATTTATATTCACCTGGGTAAAAACTATTGTTTAAGTGTTTATTAATAATTCATACTGCGAACATAACCCACTTTAACCTTGTAGAACAAAAGACAATGCAACTTTTATTATTTATTGAGAAAGGTGGTAGTCTGCATGATGCATTGTTCACTGCAGAAGAAAAATCATCGTGTAAAAGATGACAATTTTCAAGTAGATAGGGCGGAAGCTACATACATATATAATTATACTATCTACTAAGTGTGAAATACATTTATTTTAATTAAGTTAATGTGAGGCCATAATATACTTATAAACAGTGGCGGATCTTGCCTTCCAAACCAGGGAGGGCGCAAAAATTTAAGTATAAAAAAATAAATATAATTGGGCAGTTTTATTTTAAGTACTTATGCTATTCAAATATAGGGAAAATGTGTTCAACATTATTTTTATAGTGAAAGTCCATTCTTCTGCTTTTGTCCAAAATAAACTTTTTAATTACTTTTCCATTAAATTTTGGTATTTTCGCACCATTGATTTTTCAATACAACAGATAACTGTTAGTCTGTCTTTACAATAACTTTAAACTTTTACGATTTTTTAAAAAACAAGAAGCAATACCTACGTGACCAGATTTGTTTTGGCGCTTAGTAAATTTGAATTTCTTAAGTTGGTGTTTCAGAAATTATCAAGGAAAAATGACCAACTAGGACCCTAGATGAAATGTTAATCCAGAGGCGTTTGTATTAGTTTTCTTTTCTTTCTCAATCAAAAAAATACTTTTTCGATATATAATAGGAAAACAATTCAAAATATCTTAGTGTATGATTATTTTGTAAGTAAAAATGTAAAAAATATTTTTTTACTGCAGATTAAAATTATATGTAATGAAATGTAATATCGTGTAATATGCTCGGTAATATGTATTCCACTGGACCGAGCGGTTTGGGTACAGAAAAATATTTTTGAATGTATACATTATTTTGCCACCCATATTACAATACTTAACAAAGTGCTAGTAGGCTCTGATTTTCTAGGTTAACTGTAATTTCAGTTTGATCATGGGATAGCATTATTATTGGCCCCCCATAGACTGAATGGGGAATTTTATTTAGAATTTTTGCAAAACTCGAGTTATTGGAAGATGTGCCGTTATTACTCAGAGCTAACATGTAGTTTATGCATGATGGCACTCCACCACATTTCACTGTAAACGTCTGACAGTATCTGAAGCAAGAATTCCCTCGTCGATGGATCAGTAGAGGAGATAATATTCCTATTAACTGATCTGTACGTTCACCAGACTTAACACCTTGCGACTATTATCTTTGAGGCACTCTGAAAACAACAGTGCATGATTCCACATCTTACACTGAACTGAGTTGTGGAGGCATATACAAAATGCCATAAATGTTTTAAAAGGTAGCCGTTAAGAACTGCAAAGGGTGTCCTTTAACTTTCTTGGCCGAATTAACCTTTGTTGTAGAAACAACGGAGGTCATTTTGAACAGTTTTTATAAGTTGTAGGTACTAAATTTAATAACTTCAACTTTGTTACTTTTACTTACCTCCAGCATTTTTATTTTGATAAAATTAGGCACATTGTAAATAACTCTAATTCGTCGTATGTGTGTATCCATATCAAAAAATGAAGTAATGTGGTATATTTTATCAAAGTAAACACTCATTAAGAATTGGCAGACACGATGACTTAAAGACCAAACTGAAATTAGAGTCAACCTTCATAATCAGTGACTACCGGCACTTTGTTAAGTACTGTAATATGGGCGAGGGGTAAACCGCTGGGGCATTGTGGTGTACAAAACCTAGGAAGTACTGGGAATTACAGGGCATTATTTGGGAATTGCAGGGAATTAGTTGGGCATTGCTGGGAATTGCAAGGTATTACTGGACATTACATGGGCATTACTAGGAATTTAGGGAATTAGTAGGGCATTACTCGGGTATTAGGCATTTAATATATTTAGTGCACACTGTTATAGTATTCTCTCTACGTATTAGCAGTTAAGGTTAATTTCTTTGTATTTGAAGATGAGTAGTACTCTCGGTAGTACCTACCTATCTGTTTATACTGGTTTACAAAAATTGACATTTCCATGCACTATGGGAGAAATACTGATTTTCCGCATTTAATACAAAAATAACTATCTCGTAATTTCTTTCTGAAACTAGTGGGTTGGGAATACGTTTGTTATTTATTTTCATTTTAGAAACCCCGAAAAAATGATGTTTTACCACTTTTCTTACTACTTTATGTTTCTTGGCATTTATAGTATTTTTAGTCAAAGGCTACTGAATAAATTTAAGTAGGTACATTTATTGTAAGCGTTGCATATACTCCTTGATATACACGATACAAGTTTTTGTCAGATTTCAAAGAAAGTTTTGATGTAAATCTATTAGTGTGTCGTATTAAATTGCACGTAATAAAATGATTCTTTCCCGTAACCCACGGAACCACTATCTTGCAATTTGAAAAAAAAAATGTTTAGTAAAACGAATTAAATTAAACTTAGTAATACCTACAGAGTGACCTATTTGAAAGCGGGCCACCCTCATAACATTTTTATTTATGGAGCAATTTTGACGAAATTTTTTTGAAATGTGGAGGGGGAAAAGGTGTATTTTGGGGCCAAGCGGCGTCGTTTTTTTTTTAAACCAAGGCCTACTAAATCATATTCAGAGGCTGAAAAATCCAGAATCCATATTAGCGATTTTTTAGAAAAAATCTGCGTACGCCACTGGATTCGGTGTCCCCTGAAATGAATCTGTACTAAATTTTATGAAAAAATATTCAACATGAACGATTCTAAATAAATAATAAATTGCTGTCAAGTTATGTATTATGCATTAAGAAGTGTTTTACATATTTAGTAACCCATGAAATAACAAATCAATCACAACAAATATTTAACAACATTTAATAGATATCCCTATATCAAAATATAATGAAACAAACAGAAAAATAAACGAGAAATTAACATAAAATATACAAAAATAAAATTAACACACATGAATTAACTTCTGGATTTTTCAACTTAATCTCGATTTAATTGAATGAATATTTTTATAAATGTTGCCTCGTCACTAGAAAAATTTAATAAATAATGTCGATCCCACAGTTATTCATAATTGTGGCAATCTTTGTTTTATTTAAATATGCTCTAATAATACAGCTCCATAGTGATGAACAATATTCTTAATAGCAGGCTTCGCAATTACTTAAGTCGCAGATGACTGAATAAAAGACGAATATTTTAAATTTATTAGCTCAATAGTGAAATTTACGTATTGTTCCTTAAGTGCACTGTCAAAAAGTATGACTCTGTAATTTAACGTTACAACATAAGATTGAAATAGTAAAACTTTGTAGTGACAGAGACAGATCCGAAAGGGAAGTATCTCGAATTTTTAATGATAGACATCCAGAACTTCAAAATATCTACCATTGGACGAGTAAGCAATATTTTTAATGAATACGGAGCTGTATCTAAACGCATTTAAAAAATATTAATGTACAACAGCCAAGAATAAGCAATGAACAAATTCAAATTATTTCACCGAAAATTCGAAAAAAAGTTTAAGAATTGCTAGTTTGGACCTACAGTTACCAAGAGAAACAATAAGGAGAAAACTTAAAAAATACAATAATATGAAGACTTTTAAAGCGACACTTTAGAAGAAGAACTAATGGAATATTGCTTATAGTGCCAAGGAGAATACCTCAATTACAGAAATTTTCTAAAAAAAATTTTGTTTACTGACGAGGCAACATTTACAACTAATGGGACAGTAAATTCACATAACACGAGGCATCAGGCACAAGAAAATCCGAATGGGTAATAAACTGTAGGCGACAGTATTCACAGAAGGTAAACGTATGGTGTGGTATATTAAATACCAGAATAATTGGCTCCTTCTTTTCTGAAGGCAATAGCCAAAGTTTTTTACATTTTTTTTTTAAATGAATTCTCGGATGCTATTGATTAACTTCCACTTGCAGAAGTGGCTAGTCTACTCTTTCAATTAGATGGCTGTCCTATCCACAACACTAGTACTGTGAGAGCGTGGCTGGAGAAAAATTTTCCTAATCGGTGAATAGGGCGAAATAGTAGATTAATGGAATTTCCTCCCAGGGCTCCCAACTTAACTCCCCTAGATTTTTTTCTATGGGGGTTCATTAAAGAAAAAGTTTACTACACTTGTCCAACGAATGCAGATGAACTGTGCGAAATAAGAAGACAGGCATGCGTTGAAATTACAACACATCAATTGTTTAATGTTATGGCACACATTCAAAGCCGATACAATAAATGCATTCTATTAAATGGAGATTTAGTTGAAAAATCTAGAATTTAAAGTTAATTTACGTGTGTTAATTTTATTTTATTTTACTGCGTTTTTTTATAAATTTTATGTTAATTTCTCGTTTGTTTTTCTGTTTGTTTCATTGTATTTTGATATAATGATGTCTATTAAATGTGTTATTAAATATTTGTTGTGATTGATTTGTTATCGCATGGGCTACTAGATAAAAAGCTTCTTAATGCATAATAAACAATTTGACAGCAATTTAGCCATAGAATCGTTAATGTTGAATATTTTTTCATGAAATTTGGTACAGATCCATTTCAGGGGACGCCGAATCCAGTGGTGAACGCAGATTTTTTCTAAAAAAGTCGCTAATATGGATTTTGGATTTTTCAGCCTCTGAATGTGATCTAGTAGGCCTTAGTTTAAAAAAGAAATGGACGCCGCTTGACCCCAAAATACACCTTCCCCCCCTCTGCATTTCAAAAAAAATTTCATCAAAATCGCTTCAAAAATAAAAATGTTATGAGGGTGGCCCGCTTTCAAATGGGTTACTCTGTATATGAAAGTTAAGAGTAAAAGTGCTAGAATATTATTTTTCCCTGGTTTCTAAGATCTAAACAAACAACGTAAACATATGTCCAACCCTTTAAGTAGTTTAAAAAATAAATTTGGAAATAATTTTTTTCGACTTAATTAAAAATGACGTGCCTACTTATGATAGGTACATACATGGTTGTGTTCAGAATGACATTGCAAACCAAAATAATGTAGAATATATGGGATTTTCCATTTAAAAATCTAAAATTAATGTCATTACCGGTTAAACCAAAAGAAAAAAGTTAAATAAATGCTAAATTCATTTTGGCGTCCTGTACGTTTCCTGAGACGCATGCCCCAAATGCGTTTTATTTTTATTTAAAGACAAAAAATGTATAGGGGTCAGGCACTTCTTACAGACACGCTATATTTCAAGCAGAAAAAAACTGCGTAAAGAAAATTCAGGGACTTATACTACTCAACAATATTAACGGTGTAACCGCAATGTTATCTTTTTATTCGTTTTTTGGCTATAACTTAAGATATTTTTTTCTAGATGAAATAATTATATAATTGCTCTGCTTCAAAAGTTGGAAAGGACACAAAACATACTGGCCGAAGAAATTATCATAACTTTTTTTACTTTTAAATTTATTGAAATTGAGATAGTATGGTTGACCAAAGAATTTTAACAAAATAATGAATGAATCGACATTTAAATTTATTGGACGCATTAGTAAATCTTATTTCATTAAAGATGTAAGTAAATTAAACATACTTTGAAAAGACCGGTAGCTGTTACAATTTTACTTTGACAATAATTTGAAAAAAACGCATCAGTATTAAAAAAGTTAAAGCAAAGTATTAAAAAATCATTACTTTGAGGTTATATAGCCTCGTTAATATTAACTTTTCGGAAAAATGTTACATGCACTTGTCACATTATTTTTCGAGTAGTATCACCACCTGAAACTTCTGCGTGAAGTTTTCGGACATAAGTAAGTACTGTATAAACTATTTTCCAAATTACAACCGTTTTCAATTTAAGTAGTTTTTTATCTTCCAAGCCGTTTCCTATATTTTACTCAAATATAAACATAATATGTGACCGGTATGACCTTATAAACCACGTATTCTAGTCTTTAAGCCTCAATCGAGGCCTCAAGTTACCGAATAATTTCTAATATTTTTAAATTTTAACACTGTATGTTGAAATCGTTTTCTTAGATGGCTGGGTACGCTAACATTCCTGAAGTCCATCCTGAACATAGTGATTCGAGTAGTGATCACTTCTTTGAAGAAGCAGAAGAGGCACTGCAATAAAAATCACTGAATCGTTAAAAAATTTGCTCATAGTCAGTGGATTTGAAAATGGGTCTATTATAGCAACACTTAAAAAAGACAACATTCTAGAAATAGAAACATTTGCTAGAACCGATTTGCATGAAATTATTGATGAACACGAATATTCCAGATATAGAATTTATTGTAATAGGCCAACATTATTTAAAATAATTACAGGCCATAAAAATATTATTAATATTCTTCGAGATTATGCTTTAAAGAAACTGAGAAAGAAAGAAACCAACCAAATCTCAACAAAACACTTGAATGACGTATCCGAAAGCAAGTATAATAAGAAAAAGCGTACTTCGCCCAATAGGGGAAGTACTAAGGGAGAGTGCTGTGAGGGTTTATCTGAAACAATTTACAAAAATTGAAAATAGAATTCATGAAGTGTTAAAAGAATGATCCAAAAATAAAATAGGTATCGAAAATTGGAAGTCATAAAAATTATTTTGATGAAATTTCAATATCTTTATGTAACGATGGATAAACTGCAAAGTAATGTTAGAAAGTCATTTGGCAAAATGTCGAAATCTCGATGGTTATCATGAAAGTTTTATTTTTACTTTTTTTGTGATAGTAAATTTATTTTTCAACCAATTCATTTGAAATTCGACACAAAGTTTTAAAGGGAACACACTGTATATATGTACAATATGTATTTTTTTATAGTTATGGTGTGCACTATATTGTATATTCGAGTATGCCTAAGTACTTGGAGTGTGATTTATAAACGTAGCTAAATAATTCATTTTGTATTGTTTATTTAAAATGCAGTTGTAAATCATTTGAGCAGATTTATTTATTTTAATCATTAAAAAATGTAACTTAATCAGAAAACCTTTGTTATCCTTGTAAAAATTACATACCGGGTAGGAAAGTACCGATGGTCTATCTGAAGTTACGTGAGAGCGATAAAGTAAGCCATAGAAATCCATGCGATAGAGAAGGATGGCTATAATGAAGGCGTCTCATAGTCACCGCCCGTTTCGCCCTTCCACAAATAAGATCCACTTCTTATTTGTGGAAAGGCGAAATGGGCAGTGACTATTAGAGTCCTTCACTATACCCATCCTTGTCTATCACATGGATTTCTATGGCTTACTTTATCGCTCTCACGTAACTTCAGATAGACCATCGGTACTTTCCTACCCGGTACACTACAATCACCAGCAAGCAAACAACAAAGTATAGTAGTAGTAGTAGGTATATTTCATAAATCACAGAAAATGCTCGGTATTTTCGACATTTTGGGAATTTACTGGGAATTGCTTACAGGGTTTTACTAGGAATTAGTAGGGAATTGCGGGCAGTTATTAGGAATTAGAGTGGCATTAAGGGCATTTATTGGGAATTACTAGGGCATTGAGGGAATTTATTGGGAATTAGCAGGGCATTGCGGGAATTTAACGAGAATTAATGGGGCATTACTAACAAAATGGGCATTGGTGTACAAAATTTCGGTCAGCGGTTTACCCCTCGAATATGGGTGGCAAGATAATGTAGACATTTAAAAAATATTTTTTTGTATCCAAACCGCTCATTTAATCAAAATTTTATAAGAGGCCCAAAAACTTCCAAATGGTACGTAGGTATCACCTATCAAATAAAAAATAGTTGTCATTATTTCCCGAAAGAGGAAAAAATTATGAACGGATATTATCACCATACATCAATTTTGAAGGAGTTGTGAATTTTAAAAAACACTCTGTATAACATCAAAATTTGTAGATTGAAAGCAAAAGTCCACACCGCAGTAATAATCAAAATCAATTAAGTAATACGTATTCGAGTTATTTACAAAATTCAAATAATTTTCACAAACTTTGAAGCCATCTAGCGGCCAAATGAAGCGATTTTGGATATAGGTGAATTACCCTAAATCTGCCTATTTTGAGTCCACGAATCTGTGGTCTTCCGTTGTGCACGTTATTCTGGGACACCCTGTATATATACAGGTAAGCCCAAGGTTAAACCAAATTTATTTGAATCCAGAAGATAGGGTACATAATGGCAAAATGGTGGAGTGGGAAGACCTTTGGTTTGCTTATATTTCCACCTCATTGTACATCATAATGTGCTCTCTTTTTGATTCAAGTAGAATTTATTATTTATTATTCAGTCAATTATTCAAAAATTTAAAAGTATTTGGACATAAAATCAGTAATTTACCTGTCCTTTAATAAAAATTTTTGATTTACATACTTAGGACAATCCTATTTCAATTTTCAAATTCCTATTGTCTTAAAATTTCAGCTGCATTTTTTTCCTTCAAGAAAAGAGAAATGTTTACAATATTTTTTCAAACGATAACACAATTAAAGTAAGTGTTTATTATATGGAAATTTTTGCAAATGTGCCATTTGGAAACATATGCAACCGATGTTATCAAATTTTACAAATGTGCCCTCATATCTAAATCTAACTTATCAAAAGTACTTTTTTTTCTTAATAGTATAACAGAGATCAACATCTTTCAAAATTTTGGTACATGGGAATTTTGGATTTTAGATTAAAACAAATATTTGTCACACATACGATATGAATGAGAATATAAGAGAATAAAAGCAAAAAACAATTATGAAAAAATATTAGAATTAGGAAGTACTTAATTGATGGAGAATAGGTGCCTATCTATTTGACCATTATTTTATTTTTTTATAAATATTTAATTTAATGGTAAAGTAAAGTAAAGTTTTTCCTTTTGGTCGTTCTTTAAAAGGGAATCAGTATTACAATTTTCTGAATGACCTGGGGACTGACCACTCATCTCGCCCCTAATAAGTTTGTAAATTACAAAACACCGAGCAAAACACTTATTTTTCTTTCGTTAGGCAGAATAGATACTTAAAGAAATCCATTTCTCAATTCAAGAAAAAGCCTGACAATTTAAGTTGTCCAAAAATAATTGCTAATGCTAATGTTCCCAGATAAAAAGTTATAGAGGAGGAGAGACAGATATTTTAAAAACCAAAGTAGATTTTAATGAAACAACACATTACATTATACTTAGATAATAACTGCTTAAAAGTTCACAGCAAATAAGCAGGTATTTAAAATTTCAATTAAGTAGGTTAAGTACCTTAAGTATATTTTTTTTTATCACATTTCCGTTATTACTACTGGGTGAGTGGGTAGGTAGGTAGGTAGGTAGGTCTTAGTATGGGTAGTGATGTTTTATGAATTTGTAACTTATCAAACAGAACTAATAAAGTCACAAGTTATAGTTATTCATAAAGGTTTTACTTACCACGCGCTTCTATGTGCAGCATTTTGCTGTTGCATCCCCCGTAATTGTACACGAACCTCCCCTAAAAACACATCGTCACTCATTCCAGGCGTATCATGCCATATCGATACATGTAGTTCACAAATTTCAGAGTCACTCTCACACATATTATCTCTCCCTTCACTATTATAAAACGTAAAAACTTCATCGAACTGAGGACTTGTGGTTTTTTTCCGCACTTTAGTTCGCTTCGAGATACGTTTTCCATTTGTATAGGTTACTAACACCAATGCATAGGGATCACAAGCACCATTTTTTAAAGTTAAATCTAAACACTTCACTACTTGAACTAACAGTCTTCTACTTGAATTGTATCCTCCAGAGGATTTATTTTTGTTAAACATTTGTTCAAATTCAGGTTCGAATCGTATTTCAATATTTGCCTTCCCTTGGACCTCAGAATCTGCATCGACAGCCTTAATAGGAAACCAATGATCCTTGTTATTATAAGATGCCAAATGTTCTCGCCTAATTGCAACCTTCCCTAACACTTTATCTTGCCTTAGATGCCTGTCACGATCAAAGACATATATAGACACAAATCTAAAATTTCTCGGTACTTCAAATTGAAATTCTTCACCAAAAAATGGGCTAAAAGAATAATTTTACTAGATTTGCAATAATAAAAATAATTAACTTATATACCTTAATGTTTGATACACTGTAGACGTCCGAAAAATTTCTTCTTGGTCTAAGGATAGAGTACAGTAAACATCTCTTTGTGTTGAAGATCCATGTATTCTAGCTTGTAAATTCTTGGCTTCTCCTAAAATATAGAATTTTAGTACTGAAAATTATGATAATAAGGTAAAATAAACTATTATATTAACAATTTGTCACCACCTGCAGTGACTAAACCTCAAAATGTCAACAATATAAAAATTATCCCACTTTAATTTTTACCAAAAAATACTATATTCGCAACATGCAGAATAAAAATGTCAACACAGATACAATACTTTTATTGAACATACTATGTCTTACCTATTTTTATTTTTAATCGTTCTTCTAGTCGCACTTTAAAGTTCTCGTCCGCCATGTTTCCTGTCTACTCCATGATCTAAAAAATGAATGGAACGGCTCATGAGTGTACACGATTCTCGGCCGAACGTTTCTTACGAACCGCTCATGATTCAAAGGCAGCGTTTATGATGGAACAAACGACCACAATTTCCTTTGATAAAGAAATAAAAATCAGCATAAGGTGTAAATCTCGCGAGCTGGTATTGGGTTTTGTGTGTATACCTAGCTGATTGATAAATGCACGTGTCTTTTATTACTCTATGAGAGTTTATGAATGAATTGCAAAGATGTTTGTACTTAATGCATTATACGACACCGCACGTGGTCGCTATGTTTTAATCATTACAAAGTAGCGCACTACGCATAATCCAACTAGTATGAATGAACAGAAAAACTACGTTCCCATAACTCATCATCATTAATTATTTCAAATTTGATATTATCGCTATAGTAAATAGCTCGTAGCGTTTTTCGAGAAAAAACGATTGCCTTATTATTGGGTTACCTACACAGATTGGTATTATTTTTACCCACACGTTAAGAAACAACACTTTAATTTGTATAATCGGTAATCCCAAACTAAATTACATATTACATGAAGTGGGCACTGCAGGTAACAAGAGAGGAAATTAAGTTACTTGACGTTTGGGGTGAACATTATCAAATCTAATTAGGTATAAAGTTAATGGTATATTAGATGGTAGGTATTTGATTTTCTGAGATTATCTTTCAATTAGGCCAGATAACAAATCACTAAGTAAGGCGTATTTTTATACACAGAACGTATTATTGTTGCTAATTGTTTTGAATTAGGTAAGTAGGTTGGTATGACAGTTATCGGTATATCGCAGTCCCACTGTTTTGTTTTATCAAGAATTTGTTAACAGAACATACAATTTCATGTAATTTTGATAGTTTTGGATAAATTTAGGTATTTTCAATTATCGTATAAAGTAGTATAAAAGAGATTTTTATATTATCCTCCGAAATTGTAACTATTTTCTTAAAATTTCTATAGTTTATTATGTTTGTACATAGGTACCTACCAAAGATGCTTTACAATTTAGGATTTTTAGTTTTTTCCGTAAATAAATCAACATGAGAGGCCAAGGCATAATGAAGTAGATAGGCTATCTCGCTACTTGTAATTTTATTATTAGTTTTACCAATAGGTAGGTACTTATATCACGCGTACTGTGTTCTGTTTTATTAATTTGCTACATACAAGAATGATATAATAACTAAGTAGGTTAGATATATGTATGAACTCAAAAGTTTGTCGGTGTTATTAAAAACAGCTTTCTTCAGCAAATTGATACAACAATGGTTTTTTAATTCTCACGTCATACTTTGCTATTTGTAAAATTTTCGTAACCAATGCGTATATAATAATATCGTGAGAACTATTCTACTTAACAACAATGCCGACTTCGAATAATAATGATTCAAGATCAATCTCAGAAACAGTAAAATTTCTAAGTATTTCTTTTGTTAACAAAGACCTAATGTTGAGAATAAAATGATAATGGTTAATAAGAGATGATAACGTCAAGCTGTAATCATTTATTAACCTAGATGTGCTGAGCTAATGTTACTACTTTGCGTTATTCTTGCAATAGTCATGTGTAATTGCTGTACCTATATCTATCTAGGTATCTATCTAAAATTATTACAACTTTATTGTTTTGTATTGTACTGTATTAAAACCAAACTCCCTGTATAAGTTTATTTTTTTAAAAGAAGTTCACCAAAGATTATTTTTAGTTCATAATAATTATACATGTTATATAGGTACCTACATGTTTTAATACTCTTTTAAATGTATTTTATTTGAAATTCTAAATCTATCAATAATTTGTAAAATTCTATTTTTAGTTTATGGGAATATTTATGTGATATAACGAAGGCTAAATGTCCTCCTTATTTACCGGCAAATATATTTATCTCTAATCTACAAGGATACAACTTAAATTCCCATCATATCGTTTCCGGTTTAGATAAATGAACTGTATAGGTACTTTCATTTAATACGGAAGTTTTACAAAATGCCAGTCACTTTCTTTAATTTTGTTAGCACCATGTAAATCAAATACCTATCCTTTCATTTATAAATAAATAAATATACTTAGGTACTATGCGATCCTGTAAAATAGCAACAAACAAATGAATGCCGCATTTGATAAAATTTACTATACTTACTTATTATTAGGTAGGTACACCTACTGTTAATATAAGCTGCTCCTTTTTTCAATTGTCGATATTCCACAATTAAAAAATTATGTTTTATCAGGTTGAATGTGCGCAACGTGACCAAAATTTACGCTTATTTTTTAAATTTTGTTAGATAAGTACGATAGAGATTCACACAAGATATTTGTCCGTAGGGCCGAAGTATGTACTTTAAATTACAAAAAAATCGACTGAAACTATTTCTTTTGATACACAATTTTAATTTCTTATTTATAAACGTAGCGCATAGTAGGTACAGCAAAATTTAAAAAAAATCTCTCACCTTTTTTTATCTATTGCATGACAATGACAATTGTATTTTAAAAAGCTATTTCTACAGCAATGATTTTATGCCAAAATTGTTATTAATTCTTGTTATTAACCCTGTAAAATAGACTATAGGTACATATTCAAAATATTCTGTAAATATGTTAAAGCTTGTCAATTTTTTTTTAAGTTGTTTTTTAAATAAATTTAAAATATTATATAGGCACTGAAATTATGAATGAAACTAAAAGAGGCTCCCCAAAGTGATTGTCTGAAGAATATAGCAACAGGTCATGGATTAATAAATGAATGAATTATTTCGATTGACTAAAAGCAATTCCTGGATATTTAACTAACCACATATTTACTTGAAATAGTATTCATAATTAGTTAGACTATCAGTTTAAATAAAAAAGAATTTGCATCATTCATTAAATTACATCGTCTTGAAAATATCTTCACGTACTAAAATTAAGTGGAAATTCAGTTGCACGTTAAAAGTACTATTGATGTAATCTTAACGGAAACGGATATGATTGTATTATTTTAATAAATGAATATGATCGTTTACGTAGACATTATGTTCATATACATATAAGCATAGAGGCGGGGAACATTCATTACGATATCTTAAATGGTTTTAAGTATAAACACAGGATGGAGTGCCTGATAAGACTGATATAGACATTATCAGGTTAAGAAAATAATCGTAAGTAATTAAAAACATAAATACTCTAATGATACCACAATTAATGGATAAATGGTAGTGTGCATATTTATAGAATATAATATTCACACATTGATAATAATTGACCTTTTTTGAAACACCGCACCTTGGTAAAATGTTGGCAGTAGTTTTTTTTATCCATCATTACTATTTAACAATTAGTGGCATACACAGGATTTTTCCATGTACTGATTAAGACTTTAAAACTCTCATAATATTTAAAATAGTATTATTAAATTTACTTTTGTAAAAAAATAAGGCAAACCGCTAATTTATACATAAGTTAAAGATATTAGTTTGTCCCTGATTGAAGAGGTTTGGTAGGGTGAAGAAGGTTTAAATAATGAGTTGGCTAATATTTTATATGATTTAA
Organism: Anoplophora glabripennis; assembly: GCF_000390285.2. Lineage (NCBI taxonomy): Eukaryota > Metazoa > Arthropoda > Insecta > Coleoptera > Cerambycidae > Anoplophora > Anoplophora glabripennis. Next base: position 76,076 of record NW_019417388.1, on the reverse strand, counting down.
GTTTAAAACATTGGTATTTATTTAGTGAAAATGTGAAATTAAAAAAATACTATTTACTTAAAAATTCATTCATCTGACATAGGTATCCTATTAATTATGAAAAAAATTGTTTGTTATGATAACGAATAACGATAACAATTAACGAATGGCGAGTGACGAGTGACAAGAGACGTTTGACGATTACCTAATGAATGACGAATAACGAATAACGATTAATGAATAACGAATAACGAATGACGAATTATGAATGACGAATGACGATTAACGAATAACGAACAATTAACGAACAACAAATAATGGATAACAAACAGCGAATAACGGATAACAAATAATAAATAAAAATTCAAACCAGAAACTCTGCATAATTGAATAATTAATTATTTTATTAATATTTTTAAATATACAGGCTGTTACAAATTCGCTTCTCAGTACAGGGATCTCGGAAACAGTAAGAGATACGAAGTAGCTTAAATGGGGGCAAAGTTGCGTAATCAGGGGACCAACATTATGCCTCTAAAAAATCAAGGCTAACATGATTAGTTTTCGAAATATTTTAAAAAAATCGAAATTTTGGAAATCCGTTTTTGTTTCATTTCAGCCTTGTTTGAGGTGATATTGAAAAAAGAAGAACACTTTCTCATGGCCACTTTTTGCCCTCTATCAAATGACATAATTAATTTTTATATGTAACGTTTCGTCTCTCCAGGACCATCATCAACTTCATTTTTTTAAATACGACCCTAGAAATTTTATTACATTTTTTGCAAGCCTTCATGATCCCCAATACTGTACTGCTTCGGCCCGAATCAAATTCAGACGTTTTGTCTCGAAAATTCTTCTTCACTATTACCATCACTAGGTCATGCATAACTCAATCAGTTGTTGCGTCAAAATTAAAACATTATTACAATTTTAATTTTATTATGTCAAATTAATTCTTGAAAATGCATATGAACAACTAAAACGCCAACTGAATATTATTCTTTAAAAAAATTCTGTAAATGTTCAACAACATTTTCGTTCAACAAAACGTCTAAATCTGATTCGGGCTGAAGCAGTACAGTATTGGGGATCATGAAGGCTTGCAAAAAATGTAATAAAATTTCCAGGGTCGTATTTAAAAAAATTAAGTTGATGATGGTCCTGGAGAGACGAAACATTATATATAAAAATTGAATATGCCATTCAATAGAGGGCAAAAAGTGGCCATGAGAAACTGTTCATCTTTTTTCAATATCACCTCAAACAAAGCTGAAATGAAACAAAAACGGATTTCCAAAATTTTGTTTTTTTTTCAAATATTTCGAAAACTCATGTTAGCCTTGATTTTTTAGAGGCATAATGTTGGTCTCCTGATTACGCAACTTCGCCTCCATTTAAGCTACTTCGTACCTCTTACCGTTTCCGAGATCCCTGCAATGAGAAGCGAATTTGTAACAGCCTGTATACAGGTTCGGAAAGTCCCCATGGTACATCGGCCGTTACGTGGGAGCGGAGCAATAAAGTAAGTCATAGAAATCCGTGCGATAGACAAGGATGGCTATAGTGAAGACGTTTCATAATCTGAATAGTCACTCCCACTTCTAACCCGAAACGAGCGGTGACTATTCAGATTATGAAACGTCTTCACTATAGCCATCCTTGTCTATCGCACGGATTTCTTTACTTTACTTTGTCGCTCTCATGTAAAGGCAGATGGACCATGTGGATTTTCCAGTCCCGTATATAGACATTTGTACAGAGTGGTCACGTGGAAACTGCCTCTCCATATTTGCTCGTTATTGATCGAGATACGAAAAAAGTTAAAAACAAAAGTTGTAAGTATTTTTAAACATCCTTTGACACATACAGGGCATTTCATTTCGAATGAATTAAACTTTAACCACAAATAGAACTCAATAAATAATTCAGAATTGCCTTACAAAGTAAAAGGGTCCAAGTCTCACCGTTTTCACTGTACAGGGTCGTATTGGTCGGTTGTTAAAATCATATTATTTACGAAATCTTTGGTATGCTTATAACAAAATTAATTCAAATTTGGTGTAGTGTTAACATGCATAATTTACTGTAAAATTTACAAATTTTTGTAAGTAGTGGCGTCGGAATGGATAGTAAAATGGGATTTTTTACCCCAACTTCTACGCTAATAACTTAATAATCATTTGGCATTCATTTTTAAATTCCGTGGACAATTCTACATAAAAAAAGGTATACTTGTTGATAAATCGGTATAATAATGTATCATTTTACTGAAAATCTCAGGTATTGAATGGGAGACCATTTTTCTGATAAGAAAATTAGTTTCTTAAGGATAGTAAATAAATTTTAAATTAATACTATTTTATAATGTCACGCATTAACTTCAAATTCAAAATAATACTAATATAAATAATATGTCTTTATATCGGCGAAACGACTGGTAAATTCTAAATATAATCTCTTGTGTATTATTTATTGCATTCGTAATGTGGTGAATTCCACCTTTGAGCTCATTTTTTTGTTTCGCTATACAGTACGGTAGACAGCATATTCAATGGCATATCCTCTAAAATTTCATTTGTGCCATTCTGAAGCAATTATACGTACCTTGTTCATTCAACGGTCCGTTTGTTTCAAACACATATAATTTCTTTAAAAATTACACCCACATATTAATTTTAAATCTGCGCTCTGAGCGCCCATTACAGTATCCGCACACAACGATTACCATGAAAAAACAACTAGGTAAGCAATAATACACTTATTTGTCATTAGGAAAATGTCATTTTGTTTTTCAGAAACTCTGAATACGTGGATTCCGCGTAGCTCGCTCCTACATCTGAAAAGTGTTTATAGCGGTGGTCATGGTTACCGTCGCGCAGCAGTGAAAGACGGAGTAGGAGTAGCGCATACTTACTAGTGATGGGCATAATCGACTAATTTTTATAATCGAGTTATCGGTAATCGAGTACTTCTAATAATCGAGTGATCACTCGAGATACGAGATATTGGTCGTTTTCATCCCAGCGGCGCACAAATATGTTTGTATTAGTCATATATTACTTATAAGCGTAGCTAAAAAAAAAAATAGCTCACGCACCTCAAAACCTAACCACTTTTTCGTTTTATTCTAAAAAAAAGGTTACGCAATCAGTGACTATTTGCAGTATGCACTAACATTTTGGGGTGCAACCGTAGGCTAATAATCACTCGAGTTGTGGGAGTAAACATCTCGAGATATCTCGAGTGATCTCAATAATCGAGTACCACTCGATTTTTCACTCGAAATCTCCCATCACTAATACTTACTATGCAGTTTAGAGTTTGGGATTTGTTGAGTCAGGTTGGGTCCGACTGTAACCAAATAGTAGGCTTTTCTTATTAAACATAATTCTTTGTTCTGATGTGGTGTAAAATTTGTTATTTACTTGTGTGTTTTTTAAAAGATTGTAAAAGTTTAATAAAACAGAAGATTAGACTTTCACAATAAACAGTAATGTTGAACACATTTTCCCTATATTTCAATAGTAGGTCACATACTTAGTAGTAGTATGTGTAGTAGTATGTGTAGTAGGTACTTAAAATAAGTAAACTACCCAATTATATTTATTTTTTTTTTCAATAATTTCCCACTAAACACGAAACGTAAATGAAACGTTGCAAATGAGCTGTTTTACTGCACATTTGAAACAATAACTAGAAACGTTGCTGTTTCATTACAGAAATGTAGCACTTGAAAACTTACTTAGTGAAACATAGCCGAAACATTCCAATTGAAGAGAGTTTGAAACATTACTCGAAACATTCCCTTTCGATCTCGGAAACGTAACAACGACAAACAAACAACCCTTTGCTTTTGTTTATCTTATGGAACTTCCATTCGGCATTACTTAAATTTTGCTCTCAAGCCCCATCATTATAGCAAGCGTTAGTTCATTTGCCTTTGTTATATGTACAACCAGACATAAACAGAAAAAAAATTGTGGTAGCATATTTATAACACAAGTCTAGAAAAAATGTATGTTCGTGACTTGCGCAGACCGCGCGTAACAGCCCGAATTTATTTATTTCTCGTGTGCCGTTTTCAATTCGTATTATGTTAGGTGTTAGGTTAGGTTTGCGGTTTGCCTTTACCCGTTTGCCTGGCTTCGTTGTTCTTCATCGTTACCAGGGAGAATAGTCTCCATGATCGTTACTTTGATGCTATTTTATGTGATAATTTATAGTGTGTGCAGTTGTGGTTATTGTAAGGTGCATATAAAATAATGAATATTGATGCAAAATGTTTAAAACGATATGTGTAGAGATTTCGAATTTTGCGTCACATCTACCTAAACATAGTTATTATACCCACTACCTAATACCTATTAAAGACAAGAGGACAAAAACTAAAAAAAATGGAACATGGAACTATACGTTTCGGAGAACTATTTGAAATACGGAAGAATCAAGTGAAATATATGTCATTTATTTTATATTTTGTACAAATGTTTATATTTGTGTACGTGTATAGGAATGCTTAAATAAAAGAGTTTAAGTATACCTACAAATATTTATTTTTTCAAGATATCCTTTTGTATCTTATTTATTTCTACTGTAAAATTTATTATAAAAAGGTTAGATGTAATATTGACTATGCGTAGAAGAAATTGTAACTTCTTTATATTATTTTTCAGTAATGTTATTTGTTTTTCATGTACCTACCATTTCAAGATTCATTATCATAACTAATTTTTTTAATTATCATTTCGTCATTGTTACCATATTCATGATGGTCTCAACATTAGAAAATTTCCATTTCAGAAGCGTATTTGAACAATATAAAATGATGTGTAGCTTTTTTAAAATGCTTCTGATATTGTTTTGTGACATTTTTATTTGTACGATGAATGGCAGAATCCGTAATCCATATTAGAAACTTTTTCAGTGGCTTCTCAAAAAGAAAAAAATTCTTGATAAAAGTTGCTGCATCCCCAAACTAGAAGAGCAGTTATTTTTTTTAATATACAATAACATTTTTCAGTTAAATTTTTTGAGAAATCAGAAAAAATTGTCTGGATTACGAATTAAGTCATTCACAATACAAATAAAAATATTACAAAAGAGTATTAGAAATATTTAAAAAATTACTCACACTGTTTATACTGTTTCAAAAACGCTTCTGAAATGGAAATTATCTAAAGTTGAGAGCATTATGAGAACAATATGGTATAAAAATTATTATGTTACTCAAACATTTCTGAAAATATACTGAAACGTAAAACAAAAATATCGAGTGCATAAATGGAACATCAAAAGAATGTTACTGAAACCAATTTTTTGAAACGTTTCATTGGAAACGTATTTTGAGGCGGACATCTTCGGTTTCTATTGGGTTACCAGAACGTTGCATGTTTTTTTTATGAAACGTTTCAAGAAAAATGGAAACGTTTCTGGAACATGTCAGAAACTGAAAAATGTTTAGTGGGTTGTAGCTAAATTTTTCCGTCCTCCCTGGTATGGAAGTGCCGCCATTGCCAAAGGTAGTATTAAAATAACTGCCTATTCAATATAGAAAATACTTGTCCCTGTGATTAAAAAAAAATTAAACTGGACATTTTTCTACTCATCAAATTTGGTTTCAACACATCAAAATTTCTGATCTAAAAATAAAAAAAATCTTTTTTTGTCGGCCTGTGTTATTTAAGAAAAGAAGAGTATCTACGCCGATGTGTTCTACTGAAAAAAACCGTATTGAAACCATGTAAATATATTTTTTTGGTGTCACTTATTAGATTTAGAATGCTTTAATTGAGGATATCGTTAAATAACATCAGTAAACACAGACGTGTTATACAAATAACATATTATGTGAATGTGGCTCTAAAACTATATTTTACTTATAACAAAGCATATGTCACTATAACAAATAGCAAATAAACTACTTAAGGTGATTATAGAAATATTACGAACTTTTACATCAATAATTTCAGTATTTTTAAATTATATATTTATAGCGATCATTTAATATACTTTTATACACAAGTAAAAAATTCTTTTCACGGTCCCGATAGCCGCTTCTCCATTCAAGGACACCCAAAATATTTGATTAGAGACAATGTGTCGACAACGGTGTGAAATTGATGGTTTACATATTATGTGCTTTTACCCTATATAGGACCCTGCAATTCCACTCAAAACATGTGCCCCCCTGTATGTACAGTAAGTACAAAAATGATACAGAAAGATGGATATGTATAAAATTTTATTATTCACATTGTAACATAGGCAACCAAATATACAACACGACGAGAAAATTAACGTCCATAGAACCTCACAAATGGAATTCGAAATCAGAGACCTATAAATAATATAAAGTTGGAGTAGGAGGTGAGAATTCCCCAAAATCAATGAATTATTAAATGAGATCAGATACATAATGAAAAATTATCAATTCGGTATGAGACCCTAAATACGATTTTTTCAATAAAGTAACTCAGTTAAGTAACACACCAATGGCATTTTAAAGGTCTGAAAATAAAATAATATTTGTAACCATAGAATTGAAAAATTTTCGGAAAAATTCATTGTAAATTTAAATTACCTTTTTCAGCACTTAGAACTTGTGTAATATGAGTATATCAAGAAGTTTTTATGTGATCCAATAGCACACTTCTAGAAAAAAGCTTTTATTTCTGTAGCCTTCATATCATGTCGAAGTTATCCTTAGCTTTTACGTGGAGTACCATTACAGACCTCAGACCTAGCATAATATTATTATATAACCTGATATTTTTGAATTTGACCCTTTCCTGAATTTTATGTCAATGGCTCTCATGCTCATAACCAGAGAACGGACAATTTGTGTCTTTAACCTTGAACACAGATATGTCATTCATAAACCGCGCCACGCGTGCGCGCCATTATTCCATGGCTAGAAATTGGCCTCAATGATTTGGGATCGAGGGGGATTATCCCTCTTTATCCTGCCTCATCTCGTGTAGGCCTGGACAGCCTTCGTAGGTGGGCCCCATCCGTCGTCTACCCCGACCGCAAATGCGGCCGGTGTAGGCGCTTTGTGGGACCTCCTTTTGTCCTGGCTGGGCCCCGCCGGCTAGGGCCCTTTCTTCTGGCGCTCTTCTTGCTTCGCCGGCTCGTCTGTGTAAACCCCGGGGGTAGTGTCATGTTTATGTGTGGTATGGTTGGGTAGGGTAGTGCGGCTATGCAGCCTGGGATGCGCTTTGCTAAGGTGGCCCTTAGGCTAGCGCGGGAGGG
>NW_019417388.1:3817-60530 GCF_000390285.2 Anoplophora glabripennis | reverse complement strand
AGCCATCGACTTTTTTTTTGTTTTGTTTGTTTTTGAGCTATGACGTCATCGGCAATTTTTTTAAATGGCAACCCATATTTTTTTCCACGGATTTCGATAGAGCACATTTTTCTGAGTACGAATATGTCAAAAACGTATGACCTTCAAAATGGAAGTTTTCGAGATATTCGGTTCCAAAGTTTCAAGAATGCATTATACAAGCGATGACAAAGTACTAATCATTTATCAAGGAAGCTCTGAAAAAATTACAGTTTTGATAGTTGTCAGAATTTTGAAGTTTGTCCTCGCAAGTTTGTGTTTTATTTTAAGTTAATTAATCATTATTCTATCAGAATTCATTTTATTTGAAAATGGTTCGTCGTTTGAGTGAAAGGGAAAGAATCGAAATTTTGATGATGATCGGTTACGGGGACAGAGCTCGCACACAAGTAGAAGTTTGCCGTTTATTTAATAACAAATATCCAAACAGAGAACCAATTACACAGTCCACGGTTAGTAAAATAGAGCAAAAGTTTTTAGAAATGGGTCATGCGAGAGATCGCCCTAGAACGGGTCGTCCACCAGTACAAGAAGATGTTAAATTGAATGTTCTACTAGAGCTTCAAGAAAATCCCCATTTACCCACCCGCCAAGTGGCGGCAAACAACGGAATAGTTCAAAGCTCCGTCTTAAAATATTTGAAATTGTACAAATGGCATCCGTATAAAGTGGTTTTGGTCCAACAATTAAACGAAGATGATCCTGACCGTAGGTTACAGTTTTGTGAAACCATGTTGCAACGCCTGATTGATGACGACGGATTCTTATGCAATATTGTTTTTTCTGATGAGGCTACCTTTTATCTCGACAGCACAGTAAACCGGCAAAACTGTAGATATCGGTCTCCTGAAAATCCACACTGGAAAATGGAAACTCGTAGTCAGTTTCCACAAAAAATTAACGTTTGGGCTGGCCTTGTCGGTAACCGCATTTTGGGTCCATTTTTCATTGAAGGAGCATTAACAGGTGAAAAATATTTTGAATTTTTAAGAGACGATTTAGTCCCTGCACTTGCGGTGCTTTACCCAAATGACGTAAATCCCAATCTGCCCAATACCACGATATGGTACCAACAAGGCGGTGCACCTCCTCATTTTGCAGTGATCGTTCGCGACTATTTAAACCAAATATTTGCTAACCGTTGGATTGGTCGAAGAGGAACTATCGAATGGCCCCCTAGATCTCCGGATCTCACTCCCCTAGACTACTTTTATGGGGCTATTTAAAGAGCAAAGTCTACTTCAATAGACCAAATACCATTGAAGAATTAAAGGACAGAATTTGCAATGAAATTCGAGCCATTCAACCAGATATTCTTCATAAGGTTCTGCAGGAGTTTCAGTGGCGAATGGGATATTGCCAAGAAGTGAATGGAGGTCATTTTGAAAATTCCCTTTGATTTTCTTGTTTACTTTAATTATTTATCATTTATACAGAAACCTTTTTTCATTTGTTAAAATTGTTACTGATTATTACTTAAAAAATTAAACAAATTGCTACTAAAATCTCTTAAATGTTCGATAAGCTATTAAAAAACTTGACCCACTCGATACCTTGTATATGGTACATCCTTGAAACTTTGGAACCTAATAGACAGTTTAAGTTATGTATCCGACATAACGTATACGTAGAATTTGACCGTTGCGCATGCTCAAATTAGTATCAAGATCATCTACAATCAACTTAAACTGTCTATTATCTCGAAAACTTCCATCTTGAAGGTCATACGTTTTTGACATATTCGTAGTCAGAAAAATGTGATCTATCGAAATCCGTGGAAAAAAATATGGGTTGCCATTTAAAAAAATTTCCGATGACGTCATAGCTCAAAAACAAACAAAACAAAAAAAAAGTCGATGGCTGAAAAAAGTGACATTTTATAAACTAAAGTTGACGTATCCGAGGATTTCCTATCAAAACCCTTCAATAACGATTTATCGAATTTATTCCAAACTTTACGAGCTCAGTGTATTTTGCATGGTTTATACATAATACATTTTTGAACGCGTACACATCTCTACCAAAATTTGACCTATTCTTCGGGTTAAAGACACACATTGTCCGCTCTCTACTCATAACTAGGCTTAGTGCACGAGCAGAGTCTAACAGAGCTGGCGCGGGGGTCGGTGGCCTTCACAGTTGACTCGCGTTTTAAACTGTTCAGTTATTTATGGAACCTTGTAGTAGTGGGTGTCGAGTCGATACCTTTCTTTTTTACGTCTGTTGTAAATTGTATTAGTTGGGAAGAAAAGTGAAGTAAAATGCAAAACGAGAAAAAAATAGACCGGAATGTGGTTTGACAGTGATCCCGAAGGTTACAAGGACATATATATTAAAGGAAATGACCTGTTTTGTACTGTGTGTGAACGCATTATAAATTCTTTTTACAAAACTAAAGTGACAAGACATTTGAAGAGCCGTACATGCCTTGTCCAGCGCTGAAGACTGTATTTTTCTATGAACTTACAGACGTCTTTCTTTAAAGTAATACCCCATTAAACAAACTAGAGAATCGCAAGTTCTGTAATTCCGTAAATTGGAATCACATGGACTATCCCCAAATGAACAATTTGAGATAATGGATGATGTACAAAAAAACATATACGATGCCAATAATATACGCCCAGTCAGTAGTATGATAAAAGAAAAAATGTAAAGATTGTTGAAAAAAAAATCCAGGATAGACCATTTTGGAAAACATATGTAAAGTTTTATCTGATACATATCAGGAATTACCAGCAAATATAAAGGAGTTACCAGCAAATATATTAATATATAGTTCATGCCTCTCATACTGTCCGTTGTCAACAGTAGACTTTGAACAGTCATTTTCCCTACACAAGGTGATAAACATCGCCTAAAAAAAACTTAGAAAAGCACGGAGTAATATGTTTTAACTCCTTCCAATATGCCACGGAAGCCTTGTCTCAACACTAAGGTTTATCGGGAAGATGGTGCCATTTAAATTTATATAGGTATTTTATCCTCTACTTAGCCTTGCTCTTTGGTAATAGTACCTACTATGTTGCGGTCCTATTAAGTCTACTGGTGACAGATGAATAAATACAGGCACTTCAATAAAAATGTTTTACGCGTTATGAAATTTCACGAGACTCGAGTTTTGTCAGTGTAATAAATAATAAAGTGATTAGAATCAGAAATAAAAACTGGCTCTTGATAATAAAAATTAAATTATTGCCTTGTGGAGAAATTTGTAACAGAAAATTCCTTTAAGAAAATGATTGGAAATTAGCACCATTTTCAGTAGTATGTACATAAATATATAGCACTCATTTTAGAATTCTCCCATTTTGTAACTTTTGACTTTATCAAACTTTAATCGCATTGACTATTCTAATTTGAAAAGCGTTAATTTAAAAGAATTCAATGAGAAACTATAAGAAATACAAAAAATCAGAAGAGAAAAAACTTCAATGTAAAGTTAGGTAAGTAACTGATGTTGAAAGATCAGCCACAAGAAAAATAACCATATCAGCTTAGGGGTGTAGTTTATTTTTCTCATTTGGCAAGTTCCTGTTCTATTCAAACGTTTTCAAATTTCTATATACCTATAGCACTTAAGAATTGTATTAAAATGAGAAAAAAACAGAAGATTGCATAATAAATTTCTATACAAAATTCTTACTATTTCAAATTGCCAGCATATTAAAATAATAATTTTTAGTATGGTTCTTGTAGACTATTATTAAACTAATATTTTTATACACTACCTGTATTATTCGTACATCATTATTTACTTCCAAGTCGTCCATTAAATATCTTTCATCATCAACTACTCAATGGAAACATTATATACATATTTAATGTAATTACTAGCACGTTAGTCCTCTTATAATTGTGCAATCATTGACGCAATTGCTGTTCACTAGCTATAACAATCAGAACTGTAAGAAACACAGGGAGCTACCGCTGCACTAATAAACGCTTAATGCGATATTTGCAACATTAGGCAAATGACGTAGTAGAAATTCGAATCTATACAGGGTGTTGAGTTACTAACCGTCTAAAGGTGCCCAATAGATTCTATAATGCAATTTAATTTGATATGGAGAGTACTACCGCAAGTCTTCTTCATCATCATCAGATATATTTATACATTCGGTGTCTCCTTATAAAAAATAAATGTTACGCAATGTGTTAAACGGAAATAATATGTTTAAAACTTTCAATGAATTTTAATGGATTTCAATTATTGTCTACTGCAATTATCATTACAAACAATCCAGTAAAATTTAATTCCACATCGATTTGCTAAATTTCTTGGCATACCTATCAATAATATTTTAACCATTTAAGCCAATTTCTATTCGAAAGTAACAACACTGAGAGGTAAGTCGAAGAAAATCGTGGAAATATTTAATGAAACACATTTAATCCCAAATTTAGCAAGAAGGTGACTATAAGATTTCTAATGGACCTTTTTATTATAGTAGTGACATTACATACGCCAAATAATAGGCAATCCCATAGTACACATTGTCGTGAAGAATTTCCCAATATTTTTACTAGATAAGTGCCAAAAAAATGTCTTCTTTATCATGACCTTAAATATCGCCATAGTCTGGCAATATTTGAAATATTTCAGAAGTTTCAAACCCCAAGTGACAAACTAAAAGAATTATAGAATTTATATATTCAAATTTTTAGAACAATATTGACTTTTATAGTAATTAGTATATTAAAATTACATCAATGTTATTGAGCATGCGCATTCAAGATAATTTCATGTACCTAAGCGTAAGCGAAGTAGCCTCGCAACAGGATATCATTTAAGAAAAGTTTGGTATTGATTAAGAGATAATAAACCACTTGAAGAAAAAAACACTCTATAAACACACAGTACAACACCAAGAAAAACAATAACGATACTTAGTAGAACTAGAAAATGCCAAGATTAAACAAAAGAAGAGAAAATACGCTAATGATGACAGCGCGCGCCGCGCGCCGTTATTCCATGGCTAGAAATTGGCCTCAATGGTTTGGGATCGAGGGGGATTATCCCCCTTTATCCTGCCTCATCTCGTGTAGGCCTAGACAGCCTTCGTAGATGGGGCCCATCCGTCGTCTACCCCGACCGCAAATGTTGCCGGTGTAGGCGCTTTGTGGGACCTCCTTTTGTTCTGTCTGGGCCCCGCCGGTTAGGGCCCTTTCTTCTGACGCTCTTCTTGCTTCGCCGGCTCGCCTGTGAATGATGACAGCGATGACATATCATCAAGATCTCACCTGCGTATGAGGCTATTCTTTCCGAACATGCGCATTAGGAATAACACGGCTAATGTTAAATTTTTACTTTATTTAAATTTAGGAATATTCTTTTATATAATTTTTGTCACTTTTAAGCACATTAATGTATCTATTTTACGAAATACGTGTTGGTTGTTCTTAAATACTTCCAAATCCTTGTAAAAATAAATTAATTTGAAGTTGTTCAATTTTATAGTATTTATGTAAATAGTATACAAGGGTCAGATTTGGTCTGTACAATTTCAACTATGACAATTTGTTGCGGGTTGCCTAAATATGTGATGTCACACTAAAAGAGTCTATTGAACACTGAATAATAATACTATAATAGGGAAGAAATACTATCTACAAAATAAAAACAATAGATATTTTGAAATGCTAGTAAACTAGAATTCGACGTTTGCTTGCAAAGTTACTAACAAATTTAACAACACTGTTACATGTACAAATAAACTTTGTTACAAGTAACACGTAAACCTTAGTATATTATATAAATATATACTAAGGTTTAAAACTTCCCACCTGGAAAATATCGGAATTAAAAAAAAAACGATACGTTCATTTTCTCCAAGGAGAACAAGTCATGGCGTAAGTTTTGGAGTCTTGGAAGTTACCCTTCAGGCAGAGGCGTAAAATACCCTTAAACTTTAAATGGCACCCTATATTTGTTAAGTGACACCTCATTCTAAAGGTTTTTCAATTCTGCTCACGACGACATATGACTTTTAAATTTTGGTTTGGATATGACAATAAAATCATCACTTAAAGAATAAGACAAAATCAATGAATGAAAGAATGTTATTTTATTAAGTGTTCACAAATTGGTTTTCCTCCGCTTCCATACAATAACAAAATCTTTCCTTCACTTCGGAACGAACATTTCGAAGCATTTCTTTAACAATTTCGAGATAAAAAATCTGTTTTGATATTTCGTTATTTTCGTTTGTCAGTATTACAAAAACTTCATACTCTATCAGTTCAACTTTTTATCTGTTTTACTATAAACGAGACAATATTGTCTCGTTTTGTCTTGTCGAGACAATATCCCGTAAAATTCTTACAAAGTCGATTGAATTTCAATTTTTGAAAATGGTTTATATATTGCTGAAAAAGTGGAAATCATTAGTTTGTTCTACAAGAATAATGACTGCACGGCAAGCAGCACAGATTTTGAATGATAGTCATCTTGATAAAAACACTTCACATCGGTACGTCCTGGATTAATTGCATAAATTTTCGGGAACTGGATCGGTTTCAACAGAAAGCATCAACGTGAACAGGTCAGGTCGTACATATGTAATGAGAGTAATCAGGTTGCTGTCTTGGGCCACATTGCAATGGAACCAAACTTGAGTCTCAGGAAACTTGGAAGTACTTCAGAAATTTCTATACCTAGCTGCCACTGGTTTTTAAAAATTCATAAGTACCTATCACCCATACAAAATTAATTTGGTACAAGAAATTAATGGAGATGATTGTGATCGCCGCTTGCAGTTCTGTGAAGAAATGAGTGGTCGTGCTCGTAGGAATCCAATTTTTTTGAAGTTAATCTGTTTTTTCGATGAATGTACGTTCCAACTGGTTGGTCGAATCAACCGCCATAATTGCCGCCACTGGAGTGATGAAAATCTTCGCATTTTTTCATGAAACTTATACGCAACATCCGAGGAAATTGAATATTTGGGCGAGCGTACTGGTAGATCACCTCGTAGAGCCTTTCATCCTACCGCGAAATCTGGATGGAAACGTGTATCTGAATCTACTGGAAACGAATATCTGCCTGAAGATTGTGGAAGTATTGAAAAATGACAAACTTGACGCTTTGCCAAAAGAGGATGTGTGAATTCAGCAGGATGGTGCTCTACCACATTATGCCGTAGTGGTGCGTGATTTTCTTAATCAGAACTATCTTAATTACTGGATAGGACGCAGAGGTTCAATTGAGCGGCCTCCCAGATCGCGGGATCTAACGCCCTTAGACGCCCTTATGGGGACACTTAAAGTTGAAAATTTCGTCGGCGAATTGTTGAAGAATGTCGTCAGATAACGCCCGAAATGCTTGGAAATGTTCATTCATTGACATTTTGTCTTATTCTTTAACCACCCATAAAAAGCGGGTTATTTTATAATGCTTCGACAGTCGTTTGGTACCTACTGATTTAGGATTTTTGATTGTCGTATCGATACAATTTTCTTCAATTACTTTTGAAGAGAAATGCTTCCAGTTCTGAGAAGTCTCCTAAATGGTCCGTTCATTCGGACTCTCTGCTACACAAACATTTTAATTGCCACAGTTAGTAAACAAAAATAACTTTGTAATATAATTTTTTTTGTAATAATAATTTTAACTGTGTAATATACTCGTAACTTTTAGTAAACAAGCTGACAAGTGATGACGTCATCGATATTTTTCAACTATGGCTCATGCGATAGCTCTTTTAAAGGGTCTTGTAATTCTATTTTCAATCATCAATTAGTTTACGTAACAGAATTTTGTATAGTGCCAAAGAAAATAATTTTAATTCAAAAGAGATACCTATCACATGAGCCACATTTGAATTTAAAAAAACCTGGACGACGTCTTACAGATGTTGTTATCTCGCAGAACTCACTTTTAAAAATAAAAATTAACCTGTTTAAGAATTTCATCCAAAATCACATATTTACGAAATAATGAATTTGTTCGTTTCATTTGCATCATACTGTATAATGAAATATATTTGGGTAAGTACCTACATCTATACAGGGTGATTCATTAACAATGGGAAAGTCGAAAGCTGAAGATACTACACGTGAAATGGTGACCATTGACGCAAACATGCCTTATCCGAAAGTTGATAGTTTCGGAAATACAGGGTGTTGAAAGTTAAAATTTTAAATCGTTTTTTTTGCGATTATTCTGAAAATATGTAGGTTAGAAAATTTGTGGAACTATATTTTTTTATTCGACGAATAAGATGCGTGTTACGACCAATTTTTCCGAAAATTTAGTTAATAATTTTACCCTGTATATTTAACATGAAAGTTGATTCAAAACCTGAATGAGCTATCATTTTTCCATTAATTATGTACTCTTGTTTCATTTCGGTATCTCGATCCGTTTTCGAGAAAAATCGATTTAACGAACACTATGTTTTGATAATATGAGAAATTAAAAGCGAAACAAACCAAGTGTTTCTTCGTGTTATTACAACAATTAACAATAAAACAAATAAAATACGTAATTATGATTTAAAGTAATTGTTCGAAGAATCCACCGTTGACACTGATACACTTTACACGTTTTCTGAGAGATCTTCGAGTTTGAAACAACATATTGGGATTGCGTCTGACTTCGTTGGCAGCGATTTGTATTCTTTGCCACAACTCTTCACACGAGCCAATAGATTCTTTGTAAACTATATCTTTCATTCGAAACCAAATAGAAAAATCAAGAAGATTGAAGTCCGGACTTCTGGATGGCCAAGCAAAAATGCTTACATGGCCAATCCAGCGATTTGGAAAAACTGCATCTAAATATGCACGCACTGGCCAAGAAAAATGCGGTGGAGCTCCGTCGTGCATGAACCACATGTCTTTTCTTAAATAAAGTGGAACTTCTTCAAGCTGTGGAAGCATTTTTACTTGGGCACCCAGAAGTCCGGACTTGAATCCTCATCATTTTTCTATTTGGAAGAATCTATTGGTTCGTGTGAAGAGTTGTGGCAAAAATACAAATCGCTGCCAACGAAGTTAGATGCAATCCCAATATGTTATTTCAAACTCGAAGATCTCTCAGAAAACGTTGTATAAAGTGTGTAAATGTCAACGGTGGATTCTTCGAACACTGACTTTAAATCAATATTACGAATTTCATTTGTTTTGTTGTTAATTGTTGTAATACCACGAAGAAACACTTGGTTTGTTTCGTTTTTAATTTCTCGTATTATTAAAACAGAATGTTCGTTAAATCGATTTTTCTCGAAAACGGATCGAGATACCGAAATGAAACAAGAATAATCAATTAATGGAAAAATGATTGCTCTTTTAGGTTTTGAATCAAGTTTCATGTTAGACATACAGGGTAAAAAGTTATTAACTAAATTGTCGGTAAAATTGGTCGCAAGTGACGCCCTCTATGAGCAATGCTGAAATTACAACACGCATCTTATTCGTCGCCTAAAAAATATAGTTTTACAAATTTTCAAGTTCCTAACCTACATATTTTCAGAATAATCGCAAAAAAACGATTTAAAATTTTAACTTTCAACATCCTGTATTTCCGAAACTATCAACTTTCGGATAAGGCATGTTTGCGTCAATGGTCACCATTTCACGTGTAGTATTTTCAGCTTTCGATTTTCCCATTGTTAATGAATCACCCTGTATATAACATCTTATGTTACACTAAATTGATGCCCCATATCTCAATTATATTTGATCACAGAATAGATGTATCTTACTGGTCGTTTCTAACTTTCTAAGATTATCGCGAAAGTCAATTAATTTTACTTCATTAGATATCATACATTTAATGTAAGTAAGACGATGCAGTATATAGGTACTTGAAAACAATTTTATGTAGTACCACCAAGTCAGTGGTGTCATTTTCATTTTTTGGTCAAGGATTACAAGTAATTGAGATAAAAAAATACACTACAAACGCTGAATTGGATATGACGGTTTTGTACAACCAGGTTTTAATAAAAAGTACTTGTCCCACTCTTAACTTTAATGTTAAAATCATTACACAGGGTACTCTTTAATTGTCTCCCGATTTTTTTTTTTTTTGAAAATAATTTTTTAGAAATCAACCTCGATAGATTTCGAATAGAACGACGACGACAACGACGGCCCACGAAATACTCCTTAATCTAATTAATGCACAAAATTCGCTATTNAACTTCCTCGAAACAAAGCAATCTCATGTAAAGCGCAAGCACAGCAGCAGATTCTAAGAATGCTTGTACTTGCGTTAGCATAAGAAAACTTATAAATATAACTAAAAAACTTAGTCAGTTCAGTTCACAGTAAAATCCAGTCGTTTTAAGTCTTCAACGCTGTAACTCATAATCTATTGTTAAACACTGAAAGTTGTAATCATAATTTAAGTGAAAAATAAAATTTTTTAAAAAGTTAAAAGTGATGTGAGTGATCTAAAATATATATATAATTTTTTTACGATAGTCCTTTGAAATGTCATTATGTATATTTTAAACTTAGAACTAGGGCATCAGGAAATCTAGAAGTATCGTTTCAATCTCAATTTTTTATTTTTTCCTCATTTTTTAAGTTTTTGAAAAATGTTAGTTTTTAGGCCACAATAAAAACAAAAATTTTTAAATCGAACCTACATATTAAAAGTGAGTTTTTATTTTATAACATCGATGTGGTTTGAATATTGTGAACAATTTCTATATTATTATTACATTGCAACACATTTGAAAAATGTGCATAATATTTTTGTTTCTTTTCATATTTTTTGCGAAATTCTGCTAAAATATTTGGAACTAACAACATATTTTCTTTTGTAATTTCTGCGAGCAATACCACAACTAAATTATTTATTTTTTAGAAATTATTCGGAATTCTATAAACTCTCGTATACTTATAATCGAATTTTTCAAAAATAGTTCGTTATCTTTATTCTCTCATAATCTAATTTAGTGAATATTTTTAAAAAATTTAAAAAAGAAAAAAAAGACAGCGTGACAGCTGACAGTTCGAGGTTATTAAAAATGGAACGCTACATGAAAGAACAACTCGTTTTCATTGTCAGCTACAATTCGTAATTTTTGTACAAAATATGGTCGGAATAGTGATTTAACTTTATCAACTGTGAAGAGATTAATTGAAAAATTCAGGGAGACTGGATGAATTAGTGATCGTAAACACTCTGGCAGTCATTGTTCGCGAGAGTGTGTACCATGGTCAAGAATTGGACATTTCGAGAAGCTCTCTACAGCGTAATCTCATGAAAGATTTGCATCTTCACGCTTACAAAGCTCAATTGACTCTAGAACTGAAGCCTATTGACTACGCAGAGTGAAGAGACTTCGTTGAATGGATTATGGAACAACAAGTGGATACCTACTGAACAAAATCATCTACAGCGATGAGACCATATTGATGGTTCCGTTAATCGACAAAATTGTCGCGTTTGGGATCCAGAAAATTCACAAGTGATTGTTGAGAAACAAATGCATTCACAACGTGTCGCTATCGTGACGTGATAATCCAGTTGTTTGTGTCTAAACTGCAAGATTTGGATGTAGACGACAAGTGGTTACGACAAGACGATGCCACAAGCCATGCAGCCCAAGAAACATTTTATTACTACACTGCATTTCCTGGTCGTGTAATTTCCCCTTTTGGTGATCAGGATTGGCCTCCCAGATCATGTTATTTAACGCCGTAAATTTTTTTTCTTTGGGTTTTTTTTAAGTTTAAGCCAACAAGCCCACGATAGTCCACGCCTTGAAGGAGGAAATAGAGTATTTTAGTGTGACGTCACATATTTAGGCAACTCGCAAAAATGTGTCATAGTTGAAATTGTACAGACCGAATTTGACCCTTATGTACTATTTACATAGATACTATAAAAATGAACAACTTCAAATTAATTTATTTTTAAAAGGATTTAGGGGTATTTAAGAACAACCATTGTTAGTACACTAATGTGCTTAAAGCTTACAAAAAACCATATAAAAGAATATTCCTAAATTTATATAAAGTAGAAATTTAACATGCTCGGAAATAATAGCCTCATACGCAGGTGAGCTCTATTTGATATGTTATCACTGTCATCATTAGTGTTTTGTTTAATCTTGGCATTTTTTAGTTATACTAAGTATTGTTATTGTTTTTCTTGGTGTTGCACTGTGTTTATCGAATGTTTTTTTCTTCAAATGATTTATTAATGACGTACTGTTAACCATAACCAAACTTTCCTTGAGTGATATCCTGTTGGGAGGCTACTTCGCTTACATGAAATTATCTTTAATGCGTATGCTCAGTAATATGGAAATATAATTTTAATTTTTTAATTACTATAAAAGTCAATATTGTTCTAAAAAATTTAAATGTATAAAATCTATAATTCTTTTAGTTTGTCACTTGGGGTTTGAAACTTCTTAAATATTTCTAATATTGCCAGAATATCGCAATATTTAAGGTCGTGACAGAGAAGACATTTTTTGGCACTTATGTCCAAAGTACATAAGGTCGAAAATGGATCTAGTCAAAATATTGAGAAATTCTTCATGACACTGTACACTATGGGGTTGCCTATTATTTGGCGTATGTGACGTTACTACTAAAGAGGTCTATTGAGCGTTGTATCAACGAAATTCAGCCGCATTTATGTAAAACGGTCATGCTAAATTTCGACAAAAAAGTGCATATGTACCTGCAAACACATAACATAACTCTATACTGTATGCTTTATGAATCAATAAAAAATTTACAATTTTTAATTAAAAACTTGTGTTTTCTATCAAAATCAATTCTTGCGTCAATTTTGGACCACCCTTTATTACAGATTGGCATAAAGAGGTATTTTAACATTTACGCAATAGTTCCCCAAATAAATATAAGTACATCAAGGCAACACCACATCACATTACTAATTTGACAACATAATTGGCAAACAAATTAATTAAATTCCCTATTTATTTATTATTTCTTGTTATATGATTATTTTTAGTACGAAGCGTGTAGGTACCTACATCCAAGATTAGAATGAGTGAAAGTTTGCAAGCAGATTTCAACAAAGTTCATTTATTACAGAGGCATCAACTAGTTAACGTCTAAAATTTGCATCGGCGGTTAATATTACTGTGATACGGTCTTCAAGATGCAGCTTTTGTTAGGTGTAGTTTTATCGATTTTCATAAAGTTTTCCACAAGTGTCGATGTTCGTAAGTATTCTATAGATTCTACATAGGCATCAATAACTAATGATGTTTTAATTTGTATATATGGGGTATTCAATAAAACGTGTTTAATCAAAATATTTAAAGAATACAACAATATTCTGTGAATATGAAATATTTTCTGAAATAATAATAAATGAAATGTCTCAAGTAATACTTTTATTTATTAGGATATGTGAAACTGATTAATATTTTTTTGTTATTTGAAATATAATAGGCAAAGTAGAGAAGTAGAATAGGCAAAGGGTTTCTTTGGATGGAAATTTTATAAAGCTAAAAAGAAGGATATAATCTTATTTTTAAAAGTGGTACCTTCACTTGTTCTACTGTTTATTTTTTTCCTCTATGTCATTATATTTCCTTTCCCGTAAAACCTTGAACCAAGTTACTTATATTTATTATCTAACACTGTTATAATAAAAATAAGGCAACATGTATAAAAAATGTAATTCACTTTCAACAATGATTAGTTCGTAGTAAATGCCTCCTTTAATACACATAAATACAATTATATAGCTTTTAGACTTGAAATTAACGACAATTAGATCATAATTCATACATTCCCACATTTTAAAACACCGTTTTTTAGTATAGAGTTGTTCTTATTTAAACTAATTTTAAAAAACAGGCAAATAAATTTTGTCACATAATATTAATTATACATATTTTAAATAATATCTAATAGCATAACTCTTGTTGATCCTAAACTGTAACACTTTTGTATTCTACTTTATAACAAATACAGGGTGGTCCGAATTTTATGCAGGAAACTTCGAGGGCAGATAGATCTCTTTAAAATAATATGAATTTGCCTTATAAACATTGGTCTGGAACGGCACCGTTTTAGAGATGGTGTTGAAATTGTCAAAAAAAAAAATAATTTTTTGTTTATACCTCCGGAATCTATTAAACGATCTCAATCAAATTTGGTACATATAATGTATGATAGTAGGCCTTATATTCCTTGAAATATGAGCTTTAAAAGTTCAACCAGTGGTGTACAACTGGACCGGGGTCACCGCCTTTTTTACAAAAAAACTTACGCCACTGCATTTTTTACATGTCATTGTAACTGATTTATATTTTAATGCACAAAATACGTAAAAAAGGTGACTTTAATTTTTTCCCTAAGATTCGCCGTTCTCAAGTTATTCATACTAATACAATCCCCTTGTGGCAGACACTTCTAATGATAATATTACAAGAATATTTTGTTTGTTTAAAAGTAAGTGCAATTTGTAAGCACATCAACAAAATGATTTACAGCCCTTTCTGCACCACCTGTAAGGTAGTGTGCGATAGAAACAAAAAATCATTTTTTTTTTAAAACCTCAACACCCTGTATCTCTAAAACGGGGCCGTTCCAGACCTATGTTTATAAGGCAAACACATATTATATTAAAGAGATCTATCTACACTCGAAGTTTCCTGAATAACTACATACAGAGTGTTTCTATAATAGGGTTCCAAACTTCTGCTGCGTTTATAACTCATTAAAATAAGCCAAAAAGTTCCTATTAACATGTGCCCTAAAACGCACCCTTAGAAAGTTATATGCCCTTAAAAGGGCTCAAACAAAACTGTTTTTTTTTATACTTAAATTTTCAACTCACCAATTTTACTAATTAAACACTGCAAAGCTCAATTGACAGTTTATCAATAACTTAAATTGTTAAGCGTTGTGGCAACGTCAGTCTTTTATTTGCCATGGTAAACAGATTTTTGTAATTTTTGGCCTAATAACTTAAAGAGCAGAGTAATTTTCAAACTCAATTTACTCGAAAACCATTGGAAATATCGATTTGGACAAAGATAATATTTTTTACGTAAAATTGTTAAGATTTTATAAATCTGTAGAGAAAATTGTAAAAAAATTGAAATAAAAAAAATTACGGGCCGAAAACCCCCTTCACCAACCTAAATGGGACGCATATGATTTGCATGTCGAAAAACGGAGTAGCCCATGTTATTTAACGTAAAAAGTTATGTAAGACCCATAAATTTTTTTCTATTTATTTGCGACCGTTTTGTCACAACAGAAAAAAAACAGTTTTGTTTGAGCCCTTTTAAGGGCATATAACTTCCTAAGGGTGCGTTTTAGGGCACATGTTAATAGGAACTCTTTGGCTTATTTTAATGAGTTATAAACGCAGCAGAAGTTTGGAAACACCCTGTATACATTATAACGAAATGATCTTAAATAAATATTAATTTCAATAACGCAATTTAAATGGCAAACATTTTAAGCTAAATATGCGAATAATAGACAAGGCTTAAATAATGTGAATGCACCTAGAATATGAAAGTGAAATTTATTATATACTTCAGTTGTTTAAACTTTCTTTGCATTTAATTATCGATGAACACTCGGCGTAGTATGTTTATGAAAATAAACCAAGTGATTTTGTCAGCAAATAAAATAGTAAGCAAAATATTAATTATGATCTGCTCGGGGACCTATTTGAGAACTGATTTTATAAGATATAAAAAAAATAAATAAAGTAAACATATTTTAAAAGAATAAAATATCGTAATCATGCGATCTACTCCGTTTAAAACTTGGACAAAAGTCACGGCCAAAATTTAAAAAAACTGCATTTACATTCATTGTAAATGTAACGAACGACAGGTGTGTACGCCTGTAAAATATCGGGTTAATATATCGGTTGAAATACGTTACAAACGCTGAAATAGGACAAATATTTGTAATGATTTTAGTGGCTCATTATTATTATACCCGTCACCCTTATAAATATCATCATAAGTGGACTGTGAACCATCTCTTATTTTAAAGAAAATATATATTCTAAATATGTTCAGAAAAAACAGCAAACAGTCTATCATATACTGACTAAAAAAAAAACAAATTTACCGATAAGTGTAAATGAGGGGGGCAGGGGTGTGCACGGCCCAACCTACTCCAGAAAAAAAGATCTAACATACTCATCACTATAGAGCTTGCAGTCCTGAGTCCACCCCAAGTAAAAATTGTAGCTACGCCCATGATAAAGTTTTATATTTATTTATCTTTTGTTAATTTTTGCTTAAGCTAATTCTAGATTTGCTTAAGACATTCAGATTATAAAAGTTTTATCAAAATATGTTATCTTGTTATTCATTGAATTTTATTCCAGATAAATACATCTGGAAGTCTGGTCCGGCTGCATAGGTATTATCAATTTTCCTATTTTTAGCTTTAGAAAAAGGACTTTTTCCCACTATTTCCTAAATATATATTTTTCGAATTGTAACATCTGTAGCCTCTACATACTCTACACAAATTGATAATCAAACTAGTTTACATTTTATTTTATTTTATTTTTTATTTCATATACCGCGCAATTTTGTGCAGTATTAAATTTACTTGGTTGTCCAAACAAAAATCCGCCATGACATTTCAGATTTAGCGCATTGTGCCGTACGGTAATTTCCCATTTATTTACTTGATTTTTTCTTATTGTTGATCCTTTGTGCTAAAAATGGGAACAAAATATAGTATATCCATGCAAGGAGTTGAAAAGAAATAGAAATAGAAATGTAGTAGATATACAGAGTGTTCCAGATAGACATTCAATTAGACGTTTCTGGAAAACTACGCGTACTGGAATTCTGAAAATTTATGTACGAGGGTTTCTCCTAATGTTCTATCGATTGAAAATATTGGCGTCGCCGTGGAACTTCCGGTTCTACCGGAAGTAGACATCAACTCGCTTATTTCAAATGGAATGTACTATTTTTTATTTAATTTTTGGATTCTACATTGGATTTTAAGGTAAGTTTCATAACCTTACTTTATTCTTAAACTCAATAGTTTTTGAAATATTTTGACTTTTTCAAAATTTTTGAAAAAGACATACCTACAGTTAATCAGTTCAATCTCCTCCAATTTTTAAGATACGAAGCTAAAATTTTATATGGTCAATACCAAAACGTGTCCAAATGTCTGGAATATTCGAAAGTTGGTGCATGTTACACAGGGCGTCTAAAAAATACGGACCAATTGTGTCAAATTGAAAGTTTAATAACTCGCTTATTTTAAATAGAACACCCTGTGTTTTATAATGCCAGTAGATGCACCTGTTAATTCTCTTTCCATTGGTATAAGCATTCCCTATACCTAAATCCCACCGATTTTGAGATATTTGAACATAAGTACAGAGACGAATATAATCCGACAGTTAGCTGTAGGTTGGCTGTGGAAAAACATTTAAATGTCACCAAGTGTCATTACTTATTTAGCAGATTTGCTGTCATTGCTGTAAAGCGAGTTTGTCGATTTTCCAAGTGTTTTCAATAACAATGGCACACTCTGGGTACACAGACGACGACTTTTTAAATTTAATTATCATTTACGGGGAGTGTAATAGAATTGTTAGTAGAACATGTCGCGTGTTTGCAGAAAGATATCCAAATAAGCACAGACCAAGTCATGATATGGTCAGAAGACTATTAAAGAATTGTTCTGAGAATGGAAAGTTTCTCCCGAAACATGATAAAAGTAAGACATCAGTGGACAACGAAGAAAATGAAGTAAATGTATTGGCATTTTTCACCGCTTATCCACAGGCGTCAATTAGAGATGCATAATAAATTCACGTCTATCAATAGGAACTATTCACAGAATTCTGAAGAAGCATAAATGGAAGCCATTTTCATTTATGTTAATACACCATTTGCAACCTGACGATTTACCCCGACGTGTAGTCGTCGTGTGTGTACCCAGAGTGTGCCATTGTTATTGAAAACACTTGGAAAATCGACAAACTCGCTTTACAGCAATGACAGCAAATCTGCTAAATAAGTAATGACACTTGGTGACATTTAAATGTTTTTCCACAGCCAACCTACAGCTAACTGTCGGATTATATTCGTCTCTGTACTTATGTTCAAATATCTCAAAATCGGTGGGATTTAGGTATAGGGAATGCTTATACCAATGGAAAGAGAATTAACAGGTGCATCTACTGGCATTATAAAACACAGGGTGTTCTATTTAAAATAAGCGAGTTATTAAACTTTCAATTTGACACAATTGGTCCGTGTTTTTTAGACGCCCTGTGTAACATGCACCAACTTTCGAATATTCCAGATATTTGGACACGTTTTGGTATTGACCATCTAAAATTTCAGCTTCCTATCTTAAAAATTGGAGGAGATAGAACCGATTAAGTGTAGGTATGTTTTTTTCAAAAATTTTGAAAAAGTCAAAATATTTCAAAAACGATTGAGTTTAAGGATAAAGTAAGGTTATGAAACTTACCTTAAAATGCGATGTAGAATCCAAAAATTAAATAAAAAATAGTACATTCCATTTGAAATAAGCGAGTTGACGTCTACTTCCGGTAGAACCGGAAGTTCCACGACGACGCCAATATTTTCAATCGATAGAACATTAGGAGAAACCCTCGTACATAAATTTTCAGAATTCCAGTACGCGTAGTTTTCCAGAAAAGTCTAATTGAAGGTCTATCTGGAACACCCTGTATATATTTTTATTTAGAACACGATGCCATTGTGCCAATAATGCCAATTAAGATACGCATAAATAAAATCTTTTCCAACATTTTATATGCGTGGGATATCTTTAGTTGGTATTAATCCTAGATGTCAACAAAAAATATTTGAACTGAAATAAATAAATAAATAAATAAATAAATAAATAAAATAAAATAAAAATCGACAATTTAAGCTTTATTTTATTATTTTATTTATTATTTTATTCCAAAGAATAATAATTTACTATCTTGTAGATGTTCATTATTAACTTACCATTTTTAAATTCCGAGTTTTATATCTATCTGTAAATACAGTACCTGATTATTCCTTTTTTAATATTTTTTTTGAGAATTTTAAAGAAATATGAAAAGTAAATATGTAATTAGGCACGCTGTTTAGTAACTATTCTTTATATTTACATATTTAATATTGAATTTTACCTAAGGTGACCATTAGCACTGCTTTATGCTAAAATCTCGAATATTTCCGAATATTACCAAATTTCCATTCATGCGGTTTGTGGTAAAAACAAAATATGTTGTTCTTGATTTTCATTTCCATCGGTATCTAAAAAAGGGGACCTTCTCGGAATTCATCTAGAGCCCTAAACATTACGAGTCCGACATCGACTAAACCTTTTTTTAATTAAAATAAAACAAAACATCAGTAAGCAGAAAGAATATTTTTAACTGATATAGTCATAAATTGTTAGTTACAAAAAGGCTCTTAATGCAGATTTTAACTAGCTTTGCACCTCCATTTACCTTATTATCATGCGTAAACTTCTGATGTTGTAAAAGGTCTTTGAAAGGTTGAAACAAATGAGAATCTGAATGATGAGTGATTCCTTGGTTTGTAGAAACTATTTTGAAGAATAAAACACAAACATTTCTGTTTCCCTACGTATTAAGGAATAGGACTAATAGGAGTTCGAATAATCCCAAATTGGTTGATATAGGTACCTACTTATCTATCTAGAAAAATTCGAGGAAAAAAGAGAGACTACAACATGAAAACTATAGAAAAATCAGCCTTAGTAGGTTCTTATTTTGTTACACTAAGATTAGAATAGATATTCAATTTTTAAGAATGAGTCAAGCTAGGTATGTGGTATCAATGAATATATCGAAAAATTTCGAGAACGTTATGTTTCCAGTTCTCATACTTTCTCTTTCGCATAAGTTTATTTAGGTACATGGTCATCACGCGAAAATGTTTGACTGTATCTCCATAAAATATAATATATTTATTAATTTTTTATGAGGAATTTATTTTGTGTCACCAAAAATTTGAGCATCTAGAGATAAATGTCAACTCTAGTTTTTTTACGTAACACCTTTTGCGTGTACTTGATAAATCATTCTCTCAGAACTACGGTGGATAGGTATATGTGTTATAATAGAATATATGGCTCAGTAACAGGCCAGTGCTATATGCCAAATGTATTAAAAATATATTACTGCTAGATCCTATGCACGCAAATAAATCCTTGTCTAAAACATTGCGTCAATGACACCACATCAAACCTCTAATCACAGTAATCCTGCGAAAACTTTCTACAGAATATGTAAAAAAATATACAGGGTGTTCCATAAGAAAATACAGAGTTGAATGCGATGCAATAATTTTGGTAAATGAATTACTGGTAACAAAATATGAATAACGGATTTTTACTTTTTTCTGAAGTCTTTATCTCGATGCATGCATCTTGGTATGTTAAAAGAAATCTCACTTGTTAAATATTAGTTTTGAATGTTAACTCAGCCTAAATAAATTCCTAAATTCAGCATCTGACAGAAAATTTGTAGAAAGTGCTACTCATCAAAACCATCAATACACTACTTATAAACTTTCACTTAAAAAAACTAAACTTTTTTTTGTATGCACGTTTGAAAGGGTAAACCGCGGTTATAATTTAATACATTAAATTTCCTCCTGTTAAGGGAATTCCTCCGATTTTCTCATAAGTCCTTCCGAATTCTATGTGCTTCCCTCAAAATTTCCGTGATTTTAAATTTTCCCCGAATTCCCTTTTTTTTCAATGTAAAGCAAAAATGTACCTAAAAATCGAAGTAATGGTTGAGGAATAAGTAATATCCGTTTTTTTTCAAAATTAAATCTTAAATTTGAAAAAAACGGACATTACTTATTTCACAACTCAATAAAAATGTATTACTTTTGTTCTATTCAAATTTACAATTATTAGAAAAACTCTTTCTGCTACTAACAACGTGTTTGTTATTATTTTAATTAATAATAATTTAATTTCCAATAAATTTTACTAAATTGCTACATTCCTATTAATTTTTATGCACGAATAAACTATTAGAAATTGATTTTTATTCTAAAATGAAATAAAACTTAATCGATATTTTTTTTATTTTACTATTAGTGGGTAGAGAATAAACTGACAATTGATTCAAATCCCAATTCAAATCATAATAACAACAAAAAGTATATACAGGGATCGCCAGAAGTACGGAATAAAATTCATATCTTTTAAATCAGTTAATTTTTTTTAAAACGCCGAAACACGTTAACTGATCTTGATTTTTTCCCATCTTTCGGTTATATAATAATTAATTTTTCTTCAACCCCCTAACCCCCAGCTACCCCTACTTTTTTTTCAAATGGAAACATAAGGCATGAGGGGGCTCGTTGAAAAGCTTATAGAAAACCGAATCCAGCCATACCAAATAAACAAGTTTTATTTTTTCAATAACAAGTTTTTTTTCATTTAGAAATTGAAACAACTAGATAATTTACAAAAATAAACTCAATGTCGCAAATGCTGAAAATGTCCTCCATTCACTATTTGGCATTCTCCAAGACGATAGTAAAAGCTGTCCACAGCATTCTGAATGACTTCAGCTGGTAAATTATGCATCTCCGCCCTAATCTTGTTCTTTAAATTCTCAATATTATCCGGTCTGTCCTGGTAGACTCTTTCTTTCAAATATCCCCAAAGAAAATAATCCAGGGGTGTTAAGTCGGGGGATCTTGGCGGCCATTCAACTGTACCCCGTCTACCAATCCAGCGATTTGGAAACATTTCATCTAAGTATCTTCGAACATCAATACCAAAATGTGGGGGAGCGCCATCTTGTTGGAACCAAATTCTTTCATTCGGTATATCTGGATCAATTTCATGAGGGAAAATCACAGCTAGAGCAGGTATCAGGTCAAATGTTAGGAAATCCAGGTAGCGTGCGGCAGTAAGATTTTCTTCAAAAAAGAATGGGCCCAAGATTCTGTTGTTGATGATACCTGCCCATACATTAACTTTTTGTGGATGCTGCGTATGCGATTCGCATGTCCAGTGTGGATTTTCCTGGGACCAAAAGCGATAGTTGTGCCTGTTAACCACTCCATTTAAATAAAACGTAGCTTCATCCGAAAAAAGTACGTCTCGTTGAAAACCATTATTGTCGTCACACCGTCTCATCATTTCCTCACAAAATTGTAATCGCCTATCATAATCGTCTTCCAAAAGCTCTTGGACAAGACATACCTTATAGGGGTGGTATTTCTCTTGTTTCAGAAACATTCGAATTGCAGTTCGAGAAGCATCGTGATTGCGGGCCAATGAAACAGTTGAAGTATGAGGATTTTCAACAAGTTCTAATGCAATGTCTAATTTCTTTTCTTCATTAAAAGCACGTGCCCGTCCAGTTTTGGGCAAAGTCTGTACTGTACCGTGATCCTCAAATTTGTGAAATATTTTAATAACTGCCCCTTGCGAGATTTGGTGTTCGAGACATTTCGCATTAAATAAGTCGCGCACTTCAACCTGACTTCTTATTTTCTCTCCACATCCAAGCAATATCAAGATTTCGATGCGTTACCTTTCCGACAATACCACTGCGATTCAATAAATAACTTGATTTTGACACAATAGTAACGTGTCGATCTCCAATTTACAACTAAAGCGAAAAATTAACCAGAAAGCCTGGCAAGTAAGTGGTACCAAAAAAACGCAACATAAAAAAAATATATTTTTTGAGTTAGCAGTGATAGGTACAGTTTCAAATTCTTTATTTTATTCTGTGTAAATTCATGGAGGATAACACTGAAGATAATTCAATTTTATTTCACTTGTTAAGTAGGTGTTTTATACAACCCTAAAAAGCTTGCTATTGAAAAAATAAAACTTGTTTATTTGGTATGGCTGGATTCGGTTTTCTATAAGCTTTTCAACGAGCCCCCTCATGCCTTATGTTTCCATTTGAAAAAAAAAAAATAGGGGTAGCTGGGGGTTAGGGGTTGAAGAAAAATTAATTATTATATAACCGAAAGATGGGAAAAAATCTAAATCAGTTAACGTGTTTCGGCGTTTTAAAAAAAATTAACTCATTCAAAAGATATGAATTTTATTCCATACTTCTGGCCATCCCTGTATTTGTATAATACTGTAATTCTTAAATATGTAATATTAAGCAGTCAAATTAGTTTCAGTTCACATTTTCGTAGATGGTAGGTATACTTTTATTTTTATTATAAAATGCCGCGGATGTGTAATTAAAAAAAAGTACTTTCACTTGACTTTCGATAGCTCCCAAGAAAGCTTTCATTGGCCGTTGACATCCACACAGAATATCTACCTGTTCCTAATGTTTACTGACAAATAAAATAAATAAAGATAATGTAAGGAATACAGGTTGAAAGTAAATAAAAGAGAATTTAATTCATATATGTACTTTATTTAAATCAAACGCAATTTCTGTGTGTATAATATTGTTTGTCAAGAACATAAATGGACTGCCTAGTACTATACTTCCCTATTTAGTTCTTGGATGATTAATAATAATACATAGTTCTAGCACAGCTTAATTATTAAGCTGTGGTTCTAGTAAGTGACTTGGCAGCAGTCAAAGACTATGCATATTAATGCTAAAATCGAAGTTTTTTATTACTGTTAATCCCAAATACTACTTTGATCATCTGAGCCTAGCTTGTGTTCGTTTTAATATAAAAAAGTGTGCATATTTGTTTACTCATAATAAATATGGAAAATGTAGACTGAAGAGCTAATTTGAAAAAACAAGGGGAGAAAGAGTGAGATAGAACGTAAACAAATATATTACGTATCACATACTGCCAAGTCAATATAAATAACCACTCATATAATATAATATTTTGACCTAGGTAAGTGAAGAGAAATATTTTTTTGGGATCATTGTCACTGCATAATAAAACTAAATATTTCTTTCCATGGATTATGTTCTCAAATTTTTTGAAAATATAAAAACGAAACCAACCAACATAATATATTCTTTTTATAATCTTCATCCTACTTTAATACCTATCGCATATACAGGGTAATTTACAACTTATCCAACAAAATTTGGGAATAGATGCGTCACAAAAAATGGAGTTAAAAAAATGTTTGTAAAATTCTTGCACTTTCTCTTCACGTGGCCCCAGGTGATTCCGAATAGTGTTTATATTAGTTTTTCAAGTTTCAAAAATGGCTTACATGTATAACAACTCGGAGTTGATGTAGATGGTTTTAATTTATGGTGAAGCAAGCAACATTTGTGTTAATTCGTAGAAACTAGGGCCAAATGTGTTTATACGTGTAACATTATTAAAATTATTTTATTAATTAAAACCACAACTAAATTTTATTAATTAAGAATAACAATAGCGGCAGAAGCAGTTGAATTTGCTGATATAAAATAGGTGTTATAAAATTTTATTTTTTTCCTTGGGAAAGAAATTCTTTCAATTTTTGGTGCGTTCATGCTGCATGCTTTGCCTTGCGCAAGGTCAGGTTTTACAGTGGACCAGTTTCCAGTGGCGTGCAGAAGTGTACTTATTTTTAAATCATTTGTGAACTGCACTTTTCGATTTTTTTTTACAAAATTCTATTTGTAAGGATCCCCTGTACCCTGTAACATTAAAAATTTTTTTTTGGATAAGTTCTGAATCGTCCTGTATATATCTTACACATTGCATTCGATTGTTAAAGTGCTCAGATACCTTGCGCATACCTACCTAGAGTTTTATAAGCTCTTAATTATATTTAAAATAATTATTACCTTAGCTCATAGAGCAATACAAACTTTTTCCAATAGTTTGACGCATGCGCATTCCGATGTAATGCTTACATAGGTTCGAAATTCATTGTTTCGAATCAAATGCCATTGCATCTAACTGTCTTTCGAAAGCATTAAGAACATAGCTGTACCTAAATTATTTTTCATTTACTTTATAGCTATAGAAGTACACAGTTTTTGAATCTTATTCCCCAAATTACAGTCTCATTATCTATATACAGGGTGGTCCAGATTTTAATAGACAAACATTGGGAAGTACTAAACAGCAAAAATTAGCATCACTTTGCTGTATGAACATAGGCTCAGAAAGTCACCGTTTATGAGATACAGGGCGTTGAAATTATCAAAAATAAAACAATTTTTTTAAATATCTTTAAAACCACTTCATCAAATTTATCCAAATTTGGTACACATTCTTTTTCAAATATTTCTCATACTTCTGTATGCACACAGTCCAAATTCAAAAACCAGTGGCGGAGAAACAAAGATATCGTTTTCTTATTTAATGTAAAACTTCTACGCCACTGAATTAATTGGTAATATGAATACATTTTATAACGGCCTGAAACATTCCGGATCAAAAGAGTCTTTTATTTTTGTCGAAAAGTGAATGGTTTACAAGTTATGAGACATATTATCCATACACAACATAGGTACAAAAGCCACCGTTTATGAGATACAGAGCGTTGAAATGATCAAAAATAAAACAAAAAAACTGGAAAACCGCTTCATCAAATTTATCCAAATTGCATACACATTTTTCACTATCATAGCAAACATGTCGAGTTCAACTTTCAAGTAACGCGAACAACAAGTAAAGTTATATGAAAAACAAATAAATTAAATCAATTGCTCGAAGCGTCCATCTCCAAACTCAATGCAGATTTGGCATCTTTTGGTTATAGAATTCACAGCAGCTCTGATTGAAACCGGATTTTGTTTCAAATTAGTGCAGGCCTCATTTAGCCTTTGCACTAGCTAGTCTCTATTTGCTATAGGAACAATATAAACGTCATTTTTGTAGGTTACCCCAAATAAAATAATCTAAAATATTTAGATCAGGTGATCTAGGTGGCCAAGGTATGGGGCCATTCCGACCAATCCATCTGTTTTTGGTAGTTGTTTGTCAGCCATTCACGAACTACTTGGCCAGAATGTGCT
This sequence comes from Anoplophora glabripennis, assembly GCF_000390285.2. Lineage (NCBI taxonomy): Eukaryota > Metazoa > Arthropoda > Insecta > Coleoptera > Cerambycidae > Anoplophora > Anoplophora glabripennis. Next base: position 34,597 of record NW_019417388.1, on the reverse strand, counting down.
GGCGGCCCATCCATTTGAAACCAGGTCCCGATTCGTTGGTCCAAAAGTATGTCCTCAATTAACTGGAAGAGGCTATTGTCCAAAAAATTTAAAATCAGATCGGAATTTAGTCTAGGTGTTTACTTGGATATGTTTCATAACTCGTAAACCATTCACTTTTCGACAAAAATAAAAGAATGTTTTTCCATCCGGAATATTTCAGACCGTTATAAAATGTATTCATATTACCAATGAATTCAGTGGCGTAGAAGTATTACATTAAATAGAGAAACAATATCCTTGTTTCTCCGCCACTGGTTTTTGAATTTGGACTGTATGAATACAGAACCAACAGAATTATTTAAAACAAATGTGTACCAAATTTGGATAAATTTGATGAAGTGGTTTTCCAGATATTTAAAAAAAATTGTTTTATTTTTGTTAATTTCAACGCCCTGTATCTCATAAAAGGTCGCTTTTTGCACCTATGTTCAAAGAGCAGTGATGTTAATTTTTACTGTTTAGTACTTTCTCGAAGTTTTTCTATTAAAATTTGGACCACCCTGTAGATAGATCTATCTATAGAGATAGATGATGGGACAAGAAGAAGAAACAATACCTATACAAGAAAATCATGGATACTAAGCATCCCAAAATCTTAATCTCGAAAAAGTTATTATGTAAAATATTCCTATTTTACAGTAAAATAAACGCCCTGCATAGCTTACTTAAAACACACCTAAAATTCAGTACTATACAAGGTGATTAATTAACAATGGGAAAATCGAAAGCTGAAGATACTACACGTGAAATGGTGACCATTGGCGCAAACATGCCTTATCCGAAAGTTGATAGTTTCGGAAATACAAGGTGTTGAAAGTTGAAATTTTAAATCGTTTTTTGCGATTATTCTGAAAATATGTAGGTTAGGAACTTGAAAATTTGTGAAACTACATTTTTTTAGGCGACGAATAAGATGCGTGTTGTAATTTCAGCATTGCTCGTAGAGGGCGCCACTTACGACCAATTTTACCGAAAATTTAGTTAATAACTTTTTACCCTGTATGTCTAACATGAAACTTGATTGAAAACCTGAAAGAGCAGTCATTTTTCCATTAATTGTGTATTCTTGTTTCATTTCGGTATCTCGATCCGTTTTCGAAAAAAATAGATTTAACGAACACTATGTTTTGATAATACGAGCAATTAAAAGCGAAAGAAACCAAGTGTTTCTTTGTGTTTTTACAACAATTAACAATAAAACAAATGAAATTCGTTATAATGATTTAAAGTCAGTGTTCGAAGAATCCACCGTTGACATTTACACACTTTACGCGACGTTTTCTGAGAGATCTTCGAGTTTGAAACAACATATTGGGATTGCGTTTGACTTCGTTGGCAGCGATTTGTATTCTTTACCACGACTCTTCACACGAACCAACAGATTCTTCCAAATAGAAAAATGAAGAGGATTGAAGTCCGGACTTCTGGGTGGCCAAGTAAAAATGCTTCCACGGCTTGAAGAAGTTCCACTTTGTTTAAGAAGATATGTGGTTCATGCACGACGGAGCTCCACCGCATTTTTCTTGGCCAGTGCGTGCATATTTAGATGCAGTTTTTCCAAATCGCTGGATTGTCCATGTAATCATTTTTGCTTGGCCATCCAGAAGTCCGAACTTGAATCCTCTTGATTTTTCTATTTGGTCTCGAATGAAAGATATAGTTTACAAAGTATCTATTGGCTCGTGTGAAGAGTTACTAAGAGTTATTAAGAGAAAAATACAAATCGCTGCCGACGAAGTCAGACGCAATCCCAATATGTTGTTTCAAATTCGAGGATCTCTCAAAAAACGTGTAAAGTGTATCATTGTCAACGGTGGATTCTTTGAACAATTACTTTAAATCATAATTTCGTATTTTATTTGTTTTATTGTTAATTGTTGTAATAACACGAAGAAACACTTGGTTTGTTTCGCTTTTAATTTCTCATATTATCAAAACATAGTGTTCGTTAAATCGATTTTTCTCGAAAACTGATCGAGATACCGAAATGAAACAAGAGTACATAATTAATGGAAAAATGATAGCTCTTTCAGGTTTTCAATCAAGTTCCATGTTAAATATACAGGGTAAAAAGTTATTAACTAAATTTTCGGTAAAATTGGTTGTAAGTGGCGTCCTCTATGAGCAATGCTGAAATTGCAACACGCATCTTATTCGTTGCCTAAAAAAATATAATTTCACAAATTTTCAACTTCCTAACCTACATATTTTCAGAATAATAAAAAAAAACGATTTAAAATTTTAACTTTCAACACCCTGTAGTTCCGAAACTATTAACTTTCGGATAAGGCATGTTTGCGCCAATGGTCAACATTTCATGTGTAGTATCTTCAGCTTTCGACTTTCCCATTGTTAATGAATCACCCTGTATAATAATATCCATTAATCATATGTAGGCAACTAACAATACCTCCAGTCAATACCAGAAAAAAAAGTAGAAGTACTACGCAAAGCACTTGTTCACTATAATAATAGTCAGTACAAAAATAAGTGGTTTCAAACTGTTTTACTGTAGAGGAGTTTTTATATAACATTCCACTCCATTTATTATTTTTGGCTTCCTATCTAGAAAACAATCAAAAAATATTTTAGCGCAATCTTGCTATATCGAAATATTATAAAACACGATTAAATATAGCTTTACGGAAATATAAAAACCACATAGGTGTTTATTTTAATAGAACACTGTGCATATTTGTCTTTTTGAAATTCCCTGTTTTACAACAATGTATACACGTCTTATATATATTTTTTTAATTTGCGCAATGTTTCATTTATTTACTGATACCTCACAAGGAATATCTTCAAGATTGCCATTGATCTTGTGTATGCCCTTCTTGCTGTTTTTGCTAAACAAATAAATTATTTATAAAAAACATTTTATTATGAAAAGTGTTCTATGGTACTTTCATTCTATTATGGACAGAGTGCATATTATATTTCAAGCAAGTTTTGTTTTATAATGCCTTGCCATCCATCTCATTGATAGTTGTTGGTTAGAAACTTTGATAGTGGAAAAGCATCAATATGCACTGATGACAATTTTTACTTTATCCATTGCGGACTGATATTGTGCAAAGCAAACACATGACGGATCAGAAAAAAGATTAAATCACATAAAAGACAATATACAGGGTGTTCTATATAAATAACGTAGGTTTGATTTATTAGTCAATATTATTTTTTTCTAGGTAGAGGAATAAAAAAATATATGGTGGTTAAACTGTTTTGGAATACAAAAAAAATTAATTGTTCGTAAAAGAATGAACAAACTTTTGGGAATTCATAATTTCATTTGTAATAAAATATAATAAAATCTACGATCTGTACCATCAATATCTTTTTTTTCTCATGTTGCTCTTCAATTTATGATATGTAATTTAGAAACACCCTGTACGACTTTAATTTGAGAACTTAAGTTGATCTATTAGATTAATATTTCTTAAAATACTTGCCATTGGTTGCACATTGCAAAAAAAAACATGAATTTCTTACATACCTACCTTACTTATTCTGTTTAATCGCAAAATGTAAATTTATTTATACTAATTCATGTAATCTTTTTGTACATTGTTCTTATAGAAAAGATTTCTATCAAAATTTTGAGCTAATTGCAAAATATTGTTCCAGCCCCCTATGTAAAGCAGTGCTACGAAGGCGACCCAGAGGTAATAAAATGTTTCATCAGCGCTTTGCATCACCTGAAACCATATTTAGCGAAAGGAATACCAGATATAGCATTACCGTCAGTGGAACCATTCATCATGGAGGAATTATCCTTATCGCTTACCACGGGACCCAACGGATACAAAGTCTCATTGAAAGACATTGATATATTTGGAGCAAGTAACTTTACAATGTCCAAATTAAAGTAAGTGCTCATCATCTCATTTTTTTCGATAATTTATTTACTTTTTGGGTAATTGGTACTTTTACATAAAATTGCATTCTTGTCTATTGTTGTACAATGTCGCGACATAACTTATTCTCAAACAGTGAAATGATTCATATAATATCAGTTTACATCTAAGATATTAAATCTTGTTGAAGACCCAACAAAAACTAGGTATCCGCCTTATGTCTGCCGCAATGTCAAGGTACTGTGTTTAACATTTTACACAAACGTACAATTACACCCGTGCCATTTTACTTCAGTCGACAACATAGTGCCAGGTGAAAACATGCAAGATCTACTCTTTGTAAATAAAATTATATTCAGTAATGAGGGTGAATTTCCAACAACACTAGGCATACTATACAGGGTGGTCCGAATTTTATGCAGGAAACTTCGAGGGTAGATAGATCTCTTTAAAATAATATGTGTTTGCCTTATAAACATAGGTCTGGAACGGCCCCGTTTTAGAGATACAGGGTGTTGAGGTTAAAAAAAAAATCGCACACTACCTCACAGGTGGTGTAGAAAGGAGTGTAAATAATTTTGTTGATGTGCTTACAAATTGCACTTACTTTTAAACATCAACAAATATTCTTGTAATATTATTATTAGAAGTGTCTGCCACAAGGAGATTGTATTGGTATGAATAACTTGAGAACGGCGAATCTTAGGGAAAAAATTAGTCACCTTTTTTACGTATTTTGTGCAGTAAAATATAAATCAGTTACAATGACATGTAAAAAATTCAGTGGCATAGGTTTTTTTCTAAAAAAGGGGGTGACCCCTGTTCAGTTGTACACCACTGGTTGAACCTTTAAAGCTCATATTTTAGGAAATACAAGGCCTACTATCATACATTATCTGTACTAAATTTTATTAAAATGGGTTAATAGATTCTGGAGATATAAGCAAAAAATCAATTTTATTTAACAACTTCAACACCCTGTATCTCTAAAACGAGGCCGTTCCAGACCTATGTTTTTAAGACAAACACATATTATTTTAAAGAGATCTATCTGCCTTCGAAGTTTCCTGCATAAAATTCGGACCACCCTGTATAAGGGCTGTTTGTTTAATTTCCTTTCACATATTTTCAACCATTAATTTGATTCCAAAATCACGCAACCTAAAGAATAGAAATGACACGAGAGGACCTATTTATTGTAAAACTATAATTTTTTATTAAACAGTGGGAAAAGTCTACACACAAATTAAACAACGCAGTTTCAAATAATTTTTTAACCATTACATTTAAAACTTAATAATATTCAGTTTTAAAATGTCATTGTTTTTTGGAAAAAAAAATCTAGTGCTCACTTTGAAAATAAGAAAAAAATCCATCAAACTTGTTTTCTTATGAGGATATGCTGGTAAAATATTGCAGGCGGAAACGTAAATAAAGTTGAATATTAACGACATATAAGAAAAATTAATAGGAAAATAAGACAAAATGCCATGCAATGTTTAGATTTTAAATATTATTAATCTTCTGAGCGTACGACGATTTCAGTGGTACTTTCTACTAACCTGACACTTATTTTAGATTAAGTGAAAATGGAAAACCATTTGAAGCAATAATCAACATCCCTTTTCTACAAATTCATTCGAGATATCAAAGCAGTGGAGTTCTAATTATTTTACCAGCTAGTGGGAACGGAACATTTCACGGAAAATTAGGTGTGTAGAATTACAAGTTCATCGTTCTGACTCAAAATTAATATTTTTTTCACTTCAGATATATTGGTCAAATAATATTTATTTTTTTGACATCAAAAATTATCTGTACCAATTTCAGGAAACCAAAAATGAGGGTAATATACATCATTTCTGCACAGCAAAAAATGTCATATTAGAATTTAAACTTTTAAAATTTAGACCTGTTTGATCAGAAAATAACTGGTGTTGGTGTTATAATTATATAGGTAGTACTTTTCGGATGCATTTTAGAGAATCAATTATATTTTAGATTAGTTAATTTTATTTGAGAAAGCAAATTTAAATTTCATACTAGTCGATTGTATTTTCAGAAACCGTTGACTGTCTTTCAGTTTAGTCGATTTTATTTCAGCCTGGTAATTTGTATTTCAAAATATGTACATATTTATTTCAGAAAAAAATCGTACAAAATTAAATACGATACTTTAAACCAGTATCAAAATAAATTTCATTATTTCATAACGGATACTAATATTAATAGGTGTCTAAAATTCGTTTATTTTTTTTCTGAATTACAAATGATATTTTCTGAAAAACAATTGAGGAGGTACCTAAATAAGTTATAACGCTTTGTTGATGAATTTTACGCCTTTGCAGATGATCTCAAAAAGCGTCAGTGGGGTGTTTGCCATCTTTTCATATATTTAACGAAAATGAAACAAACTTGCCCCGTTTTATTTTTGTATGAAAACGTTATAACTGTCAATCTAAAAAAAGATGCAAAGCTAAAACGAATTTAGCAGACAGTTGAGACATGCTAAACTATGCCTTAATTGCGCCATCTATTAATAGGAAGCCCAACTAAAATGTCAATGTCACCATGTCAATTTTTGTTTTAATGCGGATATATTTCCGTCCGTCATTTTACTCCCCTATAATTTTAAAGGGATATGCCATGCAACTTATTACATCTGCAAATGTGGTTTATTTTTCAATATCGCCCACTTTTCATTTCAAAAGTTTAAAAAATTGTGGGACCATGCCATTAAAAGGAAATTGGTGGGAGCAAAGTGATAAATAATAATGTGTTCCCCCAAAAACAAAAAATGAAGTATATGCGCATTTTTTATAATTTCGATTTACAAAGGCTTTTCAAGTAAAATTTATTAAGATCAAATTGAACCGACACCTTCGTAAATAAAATTGACGTTTTCTGAAATACATATGGAAAAGGTGTAAAAATAATCTAACATTGTTGATGAATTACAAAAATTACAAAATACAACCTCTATTTAAGTGTCGTTTCCATGAATATAGGCAGATACAAATAAGTTTGCGTTTATGACTGATGTAGAGCTGCTAGAAGGAATAAGACGTAAACGCGCGATTTGAGATAGTGGCTACCTGAAGCTTTATCCAGGTTGCACTTGTGGCTGGACCTACCTCAGACGCAAACTTATTTGCACGTTTTTTAATAAAAAAAAAATAGATTATGTATATTTCTTTCAGAGGAAATTAAAGCAACCATCAATGGAAAAGCTAGCATAAACGAGAAAGATAATTTAAAATATTTACATGTAGATACCCTGGATGTAAACATTCTTGTTAAAAATGTGCACTTGTCTGTGAGCAATATTTATAGAAATAATTTAATATTAAGTAAGTATTATTATTATTTTATAGTAGATACATAGTTCAATGTTAGCATATGGACCATCAGTGTGACAAATTATGTAACTAATTTTATCCTAGAAGTAGACAAAATTATACAAAATTTGAGGAGAAAAATATATTTTAAATTAATTTTCAAATATGTCAGGTAGTTTTTTGAATAAGAGTACCTTATCAATTTTTACATATTTTAAATGAGTCGTAATTCTGCGTATGTTGGTATAAATAGCTCTGCATGATAAAATACATAGGTAATACTGTAAAATATAACGGTTAGCCAACCATCTTAGATCTGTAACCCATTCACGTTTTATATACAGGGTGTAGAGTAGACTAACTTTACAAATTACAAATGTCGACTTTTGCTCTGATTTTTCAATGATTCATTTTTATTTTCTTATTTCTATAGTTATATTCCTTAATTCTGGAGATATTTCAAATTCTCAAAAAGAAAAGACAATGAAAAATTTTAAATGGGATACCCTATTCTTGGTGAAATTTAAGGGTCACTTTATTAAATATTCCCTATACCTAGGAGCTATAGATTTTGAGATATTAATTTTTAAAGAAAAAATTTGACAGATGCGAGGGTCCGCGGAGATGCTAGTAACTCTTTTCACGAGAGTGATGTCAAGTGAATTTTTGGTACCTGTAAAGGGCATAGGTAACAGTACGTTATGGTACCAACAAATTAAAACATTTAATAATACGTGTTTCATTTTTGCTGTTTGATAACGTCAAACAGCTATTACTTTGTTAACTTAAATGGAACACCCTATATTTTTTTTACTCTATTATATGTATATTGAAATTTCCTTTCAAGCCATATAATCATTGTTAGGGTTGCCGTTACTATTTTTAGAGATATTTGCAATTTTCTATTTTCTGGACAGTTATTCTCGTATCAGACCTGTTGTCAAATTGGCTATGACTAGCAACACTCCAAAAACAATTGAAATAACATGACATTTGTCAAGTTATTTGTCAAATTATTGTTGTGTCTGAATAGATTTTACCGAAAATTTAGATAAAAATGCCTGGGGATCGTTTAAAATATACTAATGAGGATTATTTTAATTTGTTTGTTATTTATGGAAAATGTGACAAAGTAATTTTAAGAACATGTAGAGAATCTGGTGCTTTTTTCAATGCTTATATGACTTGAAAGGAAATTTCAATCTGCATACGACAGTGTAAACAAATATAGGTTGTTTCATTTAAGTTAACAAATTATAGGTGTTTGTTTAGAGTTATCAAAATGTAACAACAAAAATGAAACACCTCGTATTAAATGTTTTAATTTGTTGGTATACCATAATTTAGCGATACCTATGTCCTTTACAGGTACCAAAAATCCGCTTGATATCACGCTCCTGAAAAGAGTTACTAGCATCTCCACGGACTCTAGAATCTGTCAATTTTTTTTCTTTAAAAATTAATATCTTAAAATCTATAACTCCTAAGTATAGGGAATATTTAATAAAGTGACCCTCAAATTTTATGTAGAATCCGAAAATGCAATAATATATAGGGTGTCCCATTTAAAATAACGAAGTTGATATCGACTTCCGGTATAACCTGAAGAATTCTAGATAGTCAGTTGTGTTCGCCCTAGGGACATTGCCATGTTGCCAAATTTTCAAATTTGTCAGGGCCGTACTTTCCTAGATATCGATCGACGCAGTTCCCGGAGAGACACCCTGTATTGCATATGCGCTTCTACCAACATCGTAACGTAATTATTATTAAATACATAAATTCCTCTCTATACATTTTACTTCACTTAAAAATATGTCGGATACGCTCGTCATCAGCGACGCGACGCGACAATTTAAAAATATTGCAGATAAATAAATCTTCTTTTTTCTTGTTATTTTTTATATACACAGTGAGCACAGCAAATCGTGCTAGCGTACCATTCTGTATAACATAATATTGACTGATTTTAACTTTGTATGATCACAGAATATTCTAATGTTCATAATTTTGAAAATCGCTTACAATTCTGAAAAACCAATGAGTGGATATTTTAAACAATGTGCTTAATGCTGTTGAAGTTACAATTATTTTTAGTTTCAAATTATTGTTTTTATTTATCCATATTTATAGGAAACAATGAAATAACTAAACAGGGCTAGGCTTTTAGACTATTACAGATTTGGCACATCATGTTTTTTGAAAAATTCTCCAAATAATTTGAAACTATCACGTCTGAATTATATTATATTATAACTATATTACCAGACGCACAGTTTGAACCATGTCTATTTGCTAATCTATTAAAAAAAAATCATAAGTCAACCTGTATATTCGATTAATTTAAAAAATGTATTTTTTATACTTTGCTAGATTTGAATTTTTTTATGTATAGGAGCTATTGTACATTGCTATACTAATGAACGACCCTTTGTGTAAATTTGCAAATTTCTTAATTTTCAATTTATTTTTCAGCTCAAGCTATAAATCTATTTCTTCGAGAAAATGGAATGGAAGTTTTTAAAGTGATGCTGCCTCAACTTAAGAAAAAACTTTCTGGACTCTTCATGGGCATATCCAATCAGTTACTAACTAACGTCCCTTTAGATACATTCTATGTACCTCTAGCTCAACAAACAACCTAATTCCATAAAAAATAGTGGCCCTTTGTAAATTATTGCCATACATATAAGTTTTCTATAAAAAAAGTAGACACCAAAATTGTTATATTACGCACCCAATTGTTTTAGAACTAATTAAAAATAAATTTACCTTTTTTATTTTCTATTGAAAATGTAGGAATATAATATATGTACTTTTTAAGAAATTATTTTTTGTATAATTCCAAATGAAAATTATATGACATTTCCGCAACTTCTTTGTACTACCTAACTCTCATTTAAAGATAATTTTTTAGCTTTTGCTCATCTAAAAAAATTACTATTATCTTACTGCATATGTACAGGGTAGGAAAGTACCGATGGTCTATCTGAAGTTACGTGAGAGTGATAAAGTAAGCCATAGAAATCCATGCGATAGAGAAGGATGGCTATAATGAAGGCTTCTCTTTGTCACCGCCCGTTTCGCCCTTCCACAAATAAGATCCACTTCTTATTTGTGGAAGGGCGAAATGGGCGTCGACGATTAGACGCCTTCATTATAGCCATCCTTGTCTATCACATGGATTTCTATGGCTTACTTTATCGCTCTCACGTAACTTCTGATAGACCATCGGTACTTTCCTACACTGTATGTAGTAAGTAGTACTACTTCAATAAGTAATACCGGATTAAAAAAGTTTTAAGACGCAAATGGTTTATACCTATTATTATTTATTTAAAACAATTGTGTTTTTGGGTAGGGCAGATGTTAATTGATCCAATCATTTTAATTGAAAATGGTCGACGAAAAAGGTCATATATAGAGCTTATTAATGTATGAGAAGACATTTTTTATACAGAAAATAACTGTATATGTGCTGTGTAAAAATATTTATATTATACCAGATACCCATTTTTATGACTGAAAATTGAAAATAGTTCTATAGTAATATACCTAATAATTTTGTTAATAATTATTGTAAAAATGTAAATTGTAAAATAAATAGTATTTTAATGATCGTTACTTTCTGCCTATGTTATCTCGTATATTATGTTCTTAAATACAATGCCTTCATAAATGTCTAAGTCCCACGTGACCGCGACTGTTAGGTTACCAAACTTACAATGGAGTCAGTGATTAACACAAAATACCCTAAAAACAGAAGATGAGTCCAGTGGAATATATATTACAATTCNGGAAGGCTAAATACGATGGGGTGCGCCAGGTTCCCCAAAGAGATCGTTTGCGATGCGACATTTTTACCTACCCCCGCACCATTCAGCCCTCGGCACGATGCGTTTCCACCTTGGCTTGGGTAGCTGAGCTGTTTCTTAGTTTTCACTACTCTCCCTCGACCTTTCCGGCTTGGGTGACCCTGCCAGGAGTATAAAACTCCCGCCGGTTTAGCTCTTGGGTTCACTGTAGCTACTTAAGCCCCTCCACCAGCGACAAGGTCATACAGCTCCCAGGAGGGGATAAATGTCTAAGTCCCACGTGACCGCGACTGTTAGGTTACCAAACTTACAATGGAGTCAGTGATTAACACAAAATACCCTAAAAACAGAAGATGAGTCCAGTGGAATATATATTACAATTCTTTAAAACATTGAACTTTAATTTGCAAAATGTGTTTCTTTTTTCAATAGGAAATTACATTTTACAAGCTTTTTTATACGACTGCCTTGCAAAAGGGGGTTTTGCGCACGGAAAACACGCTCTGAAAACGGTATTTTGAACACGCCGTGTGCTAAACATTTTGCACACGGTTATGTTATCTTTGCACACGCGTCTCCAGATTGTGATTTTTGTTTGATGTTGTCACCCAAATTATGCAATGTTTCAAGTTGGCTGAGTTTCATAGCAACCGTCACGGCTCCTTTATTTTGTTGATTAGATACTTCAAAAATTGTTGAATTCCCGAAGTTTGGGTGTGAAAATGTGTGATTCTGAAGAGATTTTACAGAAAGCAAGCGAAATATGTTCGGAACTGCTGCCCACAAAATCCAGAAGCAGGTATGAAGCTGAGTTAAGCCGATTTATGGACTGGCGACTAGCCAAAAATGTCCAAACTTTCTCAGAAAACGCAGTAATGGTGTATTTTGAAGAACTATCTAAGAAATATAAATCTTCGACGTTGTGGACGATTTTTTCGATGCTCAAGTCAACGTTAAGTGCCAATCACAACATAGATCTTGGAAGCTATAAAAAGTTGCAAGCGCTAATCAAACGAAAATCCGAAAACTACGTCCCAAAGAAGTCCCAAATCCTCACAGAAGATGATTTTTGCCGGTTTTTGACGAAAGCATCAGACGACAAATATTTACTTATCAAGGCGGTGGTGGCAGTTGGACTATCTGGGGCATGTCGAAGGGAGGAATTATGTTATCTCAAAATAGAAGACACCAAAGATTTCGGCAGTGCTATGCTGATTAAACTGAAGAATACAAAAACAAAGGTACCAAGGTGTTTTACAATTACAGGAAACCTTTACACTATCTTAAAAAAGTACTGTGCTCTTCGTCCTCCTAATCTGAAGACAGGCAGGTTTTTTTTAAACTATCAAAACGGAAAATGTTCAAGCCAAAACGTTGGCATCAACAAAATTGAAAACATGGCTAAGGAAATCGCCAAGTTTTTGATGCTAGAGAATCCAGAAAGTTACACGGGACATTGTTTTCGGCGTTCATCGGCCACAATTTTAGTCAATTCTGGTTCAAATCTGCTTGCCCTCAAGCGCCATGGAGGGTGGAAATCCAGTAAAGTTGCCAAAGGCTACGTTGATGACTGTTTGAGAAATAAAAAGGAAGTTTCGAAAAAGTGTCACAGAACCAGAACAACGATCGTCTACTGGAATACAACAAGAAAACAACGACCACACGCTGAAAAACTGCACTAAAAACACGACACCAAAAATATTCTCTATTACCGAAAACAAGGTGCACAATAATACTGCTTTTCCCAGCATAACCTTGAAGGAATGTTCAAATGTTGCCATAAATATTAAATATTAGTTTCGTTTGTTAATGCGTTATCAATTTTCTTAATAAAAACTAGTAAAATTAAAAGTAGTATTTAATTTATTTTGTTAATGCGTTGGCAATTTTAGTAATAAAAACGATTTGAATTAAAATTTGATTTTTGTGGTCTCTGTTTGCAGTCGTATAAAAAGTATCGTAAAAAACTCGTTTGAAAACCTCTTTGCACACTCGCCCGACTTGTGGACCTCGCCTTGGTCCACCAATATGTCTCGCTCGTGTGCAAAGAGTCGTTTTCAAACCTTGTTGTTGAATACAGGGTCGGAAAGTCCCCATCGTTCATCGACCGTTACATGAGAGCGATAAAGTAAGTCATAGCAATCCGTGCGATAGAGAAAGATGGCTATAATGAAGGCGTATAATAGTCACCGCCCATTTCGCCCTTCCACAAATAAGAAGTGGATCTTATCGATGAACGATGAACCATGGAGACTTTCCGACCGTGTATACTATTATTAAACTTGCAATGTATGTAATATGTTTGTTCGGGTGGAATCTTGCTATTTAATTTTGAAGCAGATATCCACAATCGATTGAGCTGAAATTTTGTATACATGTTCAGTTTGGATGACAATGCATGGTTAACTGTGTGACGTCATTCTAAATCCAACATGGCGGCACATGCAAGATGGCGGACTAATTATTTTTTTAATGCACTCCTACAATATGAGTATCAAATGAAAGGGCTTGCTAAGAATAACTCGAAAAATAAAGTGACGTCACTCTAAATCCAATATGGCAGACTTTTAAAGTTTAAAACTCAATTTTGCAGCAGATATCTTCAACCGATTGAGTTAAAATTTTGTATACACATTCGGTTTGGATGACAATACATGATTAGCTGTGTGACGTTATTCTAAATCCAACATGGTGGAACGCCCAAGATGGCGGACTAATTATTTCTAATGCTTGCCTACAATATGGGTATCAAATGAAAAGACTTACAGAGAATACTAATGCGAGTTTTAAAAAAATAAGATGTTGAACATAAACTCCGTTATTCAATCCTTCTGAAATGTTGGTGTATACTGAGGTTTTTGGAATCCTCGATTATGATATTGAGATCGAATTGTTCAAGTCTGTAGGAACGGTTAGTTAACTTTGACTTGTGTAATTTGGTGAGATAGGCGTCCATAGCATTGGTTTGCAACCTGTCTAGGAGAAGGATACCTCCAAAATCAAACCCGGAACTGTGTTTCGTAAGGCAAAAGTAAGCTTCAAGTTGAAACAAGTGGCGCATTCCTCCAAGCCCCCAAGTCAAGGTGAGGCCGTGCCGAGGACTGAATGGCATCAAGGTGTACGAGGTTTGTCCGGAAAATACGTATAAAAGTGGAATAATAACTTTATTTTACAATTATTCGGGTATTTCAATATGGTCTCCTTCAAAGTACTCCCCCTGAGACACTTCTGCCAACGCCGTTTCCACTGTTGATAAGATCGCGGAAAGTCTTCAGTTGTGAGGCTCTTCAGTTGCCGTGTCGTTGCTGCCTTGATGGCTTCCACATTCCCCAAGTGCCGCCCCCGAAGCACCGTTTTGCATTTTGGGAACAGGAGGAAGTCGCAAGGGGCTAAATCGGGTGAATAAGGTGGATGTTCTGTCACGGTGATTGAGCTTCGGGCCAAAAAGTCACGCACAACGAGAGACGTGTGAGCACACGAGCTCTGAGACGTCTCAAAGCTTCAACGTAGAAATTTCCGGTCACTGTCTGGCCAGGAGGGACAAATTCCTGATGAACAATGCCCCTAGAATCAAAGAAAACAATCAACACTGTTTTCACATTGGACCTTGATTTTCGCGACTTTTTTGTTCTTGGTTCCCCTGCTTGCTTCCACTCCTTGCTTTGAGATTTCAGCTCCACATCGAATTCATAGAACCAAGACTCGTCTCCAGTGATGACCCGGTTGAGAAAGTCCTGCCTTTCCTCTGCTTCCAACCAATCCTCACAGCAAGCAACCCTCCTTGCTTTCTGTTCTGGAGTCAACAGCTTCGGAACGATTTTCGCACACAATTTTTTCATTTTAAGTTTTTCAGTCAGAATTTCGTGGACGATTGTTTTGGGGATTGACAGATCCTCAGCTATCATTCTAATTGTCAATCGACGGTCTTTAAGAACATAAACCCGAATTCGTTACTTTCAACAGGCAGACGTAAACTCCTACTTACTCGCAGAACGCTCTGGCTCGAACTGAGCGTTGAGGGGATTGCATAACGAGGGGGGACCACCGGGCCACCCCTCCACAACGTCTTGACACGTCGCCCCGATTTTTTTATACGTATTTTCCGGACAAACCTCGTAATATGATTTCGTGAACGTACCGCCTCAGGGCACCGGGGTGAAATTATACCATCAGACATAAACAAGGACAGGAGGGCTACCTAAGGAGTTAGAAATATTCGTTGGGGCCAAGGTGATGTTGCGTTACAATGTACCTAGATGTGTCCAAAGGTCTGGTGAATGGTGCCATTGGCCATATCACAGAAATCATATGGCCCTGCTTCCGGAGAGCACAAATGTATGAAACTGACATACCATCCGGCCGAATAGACTTCGGTAAAGACGGTGTTCACCTTATTCAACCCAAGTCTGTGCAATTTCCAGCAAAATATAGTCACGGCACTGCAGAACGAAGAATGCTGCCAATTATATTATGTTGGGCTTGCACAGTACACCAAATGCAGGGTAGTCCGTCGACCATGCCGTTGCATACTTAGGCTCGAAGCTCTTCACTGCCGGTCAAGCATACGTGGCCTTAAGTAGGGTAAAATCATTAGAAGGTCTCCTTATTGAAGAGCTAGACTGTTCGAAATTAACCGGCAAACGACCTTGCAATAATGATGCGTTGATTGAGATGAACAGACTGAGGGACGTGTCCAGCGATAACTAAAAAGTAAAAAATAAATTAAAAGTAAAAAAACCTTTTTAAAAAACAAGCTTTTATTTAAATGCGCTAAAAAGAAAACAATAAACTTTAACTTTAAAACCTTTACTATCAACTTATAACGTCATTACACAGTTTATATGTTATAAAAGCTTGTCGCGAGATTTAAGTACTCGTATTTACATAGATTGTTTCTTTTTAGCGCATTTAAATAATTCAAACTAAGTAAATACGAGAACTTAAATCTCGCGACAAGCTTTTATAACATATAAATTGTGTAATGACGTTATAAGTTGATAGTAAAAGTTTTAAAGTTAAAGTTTATTTTTTTTCTTTCTAGCGCATTTAAATAAAAGCTTGTTTTTTAAAAAGGTTTTTTTACTTTTAATTTATTACATCCTTACTTACAAAATAATCATATTCCTTAAGATATTTTGAATTTTCATCTAATTCTATTTTAAAAAAGTTTTTTTTGATTGAAAGAGGTTGTCATTTTAAAAAATATAGGTTCTTTAGTAATCCACTTTCATTCAGAGATAATGAAAATGTTGTTAATAAAACACAAACATTTGTCCGTACTTTATTTTTTTCAGTATTTAAATATAAACTACAGACATATTAATTTACCTTACAAAGCTATCATAAACACAAAATTTTTTACTCAGCTAACAAAAATTTATTATATCAATCAAGTTTATAATAGATAATCCCAAACATAAATTTACTCTATGTTTCATGCACTTAAAAATGCGTTCAAATTGAATCGAACTTATAATGTTTCTTCACGTTCAATTGCTGCTTCTAGCTCTTCAAGTATGTGGATGTTTAAATCCTTAGTAACCAATCCAACACCATAAAATTCCTGAAGATATCTTCCGGAAGATAGTTTTTGCTGCAGTATGTGCTGTAACTCCATCTGGAAAGTACCCATGCCGCAGTTTATCGTCATGCATTAATTCCCGGGTTTGTTGTAAAATGTTAGGGTATCTTTTTCCATTTATTACTTCTCGGAAAAAAATGTGCCTATTACACGTCTTCTTGAAACTGCTACTAATACCTATCTTCTGAAGATAACATATTTTCAATAAAATTGTACGGATTTTCTAGAGCCCAAATTCTATAATTCTGACTGTTTACATAACCAGATAAAAATTTACCTATGACTCAGCGTATTAAAAGGTTTGATCTAAGAAATTATCGTCATTTAAATGTTCATTAAACCATCCACAATATCGCACTCGTTAGTTGTGATCAGGAGGACGTAACTCTTGCACAATAGAAACCTTATAGAGATGCATATGCAGCTGCTTCTTTAATGCTTTGTTTAATGCTGCCTCCCCTAGAAATTCGAAAAAAGTACAAAAACTTTCATAAGAAAATATTTTAAATTTTAATTGCTCTACCGTGCACAACATGTACTGTAGGGCAATCGTTTAGCAGCTTAAGAAGAATAATAACCTGGCTGAGAAATACTATGGTTACTGTGGTACAAATCAGTGGCGGCTCGTGACATTGAGAATAGGTGAAGCATATTCATTGATTGACTAAAATGAAAAAAAATTGCAACATTACCGAAAAACTGACGTTAGACTTTATAGAAAATAGAAATATTAGTTCGGCTTGTGGACTTCTGCGAACATTAACGCACACCGTACATGTATGTTCGAAAGAAGCTTTGTGGTTACGACAGCCTTGCGTGACGTTCCCAAAATTGTTAAATCCCTTCTTATTCCACGCGCCCGACTTTACACCGACAATTAAACAGAAAAGTTTTTTTAAATGAACACTTCCACACAACACACAACCACTAATACTCTGAATACCATTAATTCCCAGACTTTCGAGCGTAGGTACACGTTGTCTTCTGACTTCCCCTTTTTTCCATATCGAGAGAATAAGGCACAGGTCTCTCGCAATTTAAAAAATCCTTTTTGTCCTAATTTTCCATCTAGAAAATGGCATTTCCAATAAAATACATGCTGGATAAGAAACATTTCTACAATTATTATACAAAACATATATTAACTAAGAACCGTTATAATCGTGCACTGGGCGACGCGTATCATATGTAGATAGCGGACAATGTGTGTCTTTAACCCGAAGAATAGGTCAAATTTTGGTAGAGATGTGTACGCGTTCAAAAATGTATTGTGTATAAACCATGCAAAATATAATTATTATGTATAGCAAATATATCGTATTATCCTCGCGAAGATTTGTACCCTTTATTTAAAATCCATAAATCATGTGAACAGGTTAAATAACGAGAAAATAATTAAGTTAATTTAGTTCTAAAGAAATGAAATGACACTCGCGCCCATCTCTAGTCCATCCGTCGACATCGGTTGCGTTTATCGAATTCCTATTGGTCAGAATTCAAACTGCAGCCCTGTTATGAATGGAGCGTGAGTTGGACTATTCTATCATGTGCGTCGCCTGAGGCTATTCGTTACATTGACTCCTAATTTCCAATTAAAAGAACGACACTATTTTTAACCGAACTTTATTTAATAAATATGTAGTATACAATTTCTGATTTTCTAAATATTTTATAACTCCTAAAAATGTATGTACCGTGGAATTTTCGTGAATTATCACGTAAATTTCCGATGCATACCCGACACGCCACTGCGTCATGGATAATGTATCTAGGTTTATGAATGACATATCTGTGTTCAAGGTTAAAGACACAAATTGTCCGCTCTCTGCATATAAGCTGTTAAAGAAAGGCAGGTGGCAGGTGATGGGCGATGCTGTTTCAATTTCTGCGTCAGTCGTTCCCCCACGCCGTAGTTTAATCCCGAGTTGGCCGCCTCGTTGCCATGACAACCGCCGTAAACAACGCTACGAAGAGAAGCAGAATACATACTGATTTCAATCTGCGTCACTTGAGTATACTATACGTTATATGGTATGTACGAGGTTGATGTTCGTGCTCAACGAAGGCAATGTTTTTTTAGAAGGCGTTCACCGCGCAACTATTATGTTTACTTCTGCGTATTAAAAAAACAAACACAATACTTTTTCAATATAGAATTATACCTAAATTATAAAATTGATATAATATTAAAAATTTTAAATTGCACAACCAAACGAAAATTTTAGGTGAAGCGGTGCGTCACTTGCGTCACCTGACGAGCCGCCACTGAGTACAAATTGTTTCAATGGCCTAGCAATGATGAGTATACACAGAAAGCTTATTTTTGACAACCATGAAGATTTTATTAATGAAGTGGTCGACAAATTTTCAAAAAATCCGAAATTATGTTTTACCTAATTTTCGTTGATTTTTTTTATTTTTTAATTATTAATTTTTTAAGTTTTTCTTGTATTAACAAGGTTTTATTAAAAATATTTCTAAAAAATTTTATTCACTGTGCCTATTTCTACCTATAATTTATATTTCTCCCATCCTCTTTCTTATCTTGACTCCTGTGGGTCTGAGCATTTTTCTTTGTGCAAAAATACAGTCCAAATGTTCTTCCCACAAGGTTTTTTAACCTTCTTATACTTTTCAAAGAGGTTTTATACAGATCTCCTAGCTTAGACAATGTTATATAATATTCCTACATAACTGGTGTATGAAACCGTTGGCGTTGTTAGAATTTAATTTATAATGCGCGGTGTCAGCATCATGATAAAAAGATGAGAAGGGAAGCTGCCTGAAGTAAACAAGCAAAATATGAAAACAAAAAGATATCTTTGCATCTCCTGTTTTTTACGTGATTAGTCTTTGTCAATGGTGATAATAGGACTGTAAGAATATTTCCTTGAATCATTGCATTAATTAATAAATTCAGTACATAGTATAGTATAGTTATACCTGAAGTTATTAGGCATACCATTTTCAGTTTTTATTTTGGATAATACTGTTTACTATTGTCGTGGTGTAATTCAATACTAGTTGGAGCATATAGTCCATAGAGTAGTGGCTTCCCACAACATCAGCAGTAAGGAGTCTGTTGGGTTAGATATATTTTGCTTACCTAGATTATTGATGGTAGCGAAGAACATTGTATGACATCATTTGATAAGATTATTAAAAAATAATTGCATTTATTTGAATTAGCTTTAATACTTTTAAAATGCAATAAAAAAGCATGTGTAATGGTTTTATTTTTGCTGAAATAATACATTATTTACATTTATAGAGGTTATAAAAACAAAAATGCGTTATTCTAAATACTATTTTAATAATTTACCAAGGTGATATATTTAACTGAATTAAAGTAGAATAAGAAAACTGAAGAAGAGTATGTGTGCTATGATATATATTTATTTTTTGTATTGTTATTATTGTATTATCATTTGAAAGAAATTTTCTCGATTTTACAATTATAGAAATTAAAATTCTATTTTAGACTAAAAAATATTATATTCTAGACAGGACCATTTGTTCCACAATTTATGTCGTCGGCCCCATCTCACAATCGTTTTCTGAATCACATCTCCATTCTGACGGGTTCGGGATACATCCATAGAAAAAATAATATACAAGATAGAACGAAATCTCCCTAAATAATCCACTAAACCATTACCACAGCGCCTCTGGTGATTTGGAAGCCTAACAAATGCATAATGTAGGCAACCGTAGATATGTATATGTACATTTGGTTGCCTAATTTAAGTGCAGTATTTATTGTTGCCCATGGGTATTAATTATTATTAAATATTTTTCCTTTATATTTAAAAGTTTAAATATATATTAAAGTAAAGAAATCTACCTTGTTTAAATTGTCCATACTTTAATATATATATTTAAACTTTTAAATATAAAGGAAAAGCATAAACATACCAGAACCCCATTTGTTTAAAGGAATAAAAAAATATTTTATGAAATACAAAACAATTTATTATATAAACTAGAAATGGTTCATTACAACGGAAAGGACATATTTAATACTAAGACTTACTTATCTAAATTATTCTGAGTAAAAATATGTTATGTACTACCAATTTTCTTATATTTACATAACTTAACAAATTCATAAGATTGTTCCAACAGCTGCAGGCCATTTTCAAATTGTCGGAACTCAAAATGAAGTTATTTTATGGCCAGAGATTAATCATAAAGAATATAATTATGTCCAAGCCATGCAATCTTTATTTATTAATTAATATAATTAACTGATTGAAATAACAATTTTACGAGTACCAAGTAAAATGCAGAGAAACTACTGTTGTTTATCTACTAATATCTCTAGATATTAAATTGTATCAGCTTATATATTAACAAATCCGATAAAAAGTATTATTTCACTTCAAAATGTTAGTACTCATTATTATTAAGATAAAATGTATATTTTAAAAGATCACAACAATCAACTGCGGAAATTGACAATTCACAAACTACCTGCAACCGCAACCGTTGGAACAAACCTTATAAGTATTTTATTTATATGTGATCTTGCATACAAATCTTATAAAATAAAGATTCTATTTTAAGTGTGTACCCTCTTGCAATATAAAAAACATTTTTTATAAAGCTTTGGATATATTATCATTTCTTTTTAAATATTTTTTTCGTTTCATTAAAATATCTATTCCGGATGTGCCGGAAGTGCAACATTTTTATGATATCAGACTTTAGTACTTCTAAAATAAGTTAAAGATACCATATAACTTTGTCCCTTTCTTCGTTTGTTTTCTTTCAAAAGGATTTTATAAATGACAAATTAGCCATTTTAAAGCGCAATTTTCTCGGAAACTGACAAAGATAGGTATAGGACATAATACATATTTTAGTGTTAGTTTCTTCAGCAGAATTGAAAACAAAAATAATATACAAGGAGTTCCATATGAAATAACAAAGTTTATGGCATTTTCGGTCAAATAGGAAGTGGCGGTCAGTTGTTTTTATTAAATTTTGCATCAAATTCAATGATACGCATGCCAAAAATTTTAAATCGATATCTTTTTTCGTGCCTAAGCTAGAGCTTGGGTAGTAATCTAGTGGTCACCCGGTATATGACGTATTTATGGCTGCCTTACCTGAACATAATTTGCAATTTTTTCAAACTTTTCCCCGACAAAATCTTCAAGGCCATCAACCTCATCCAGAAATTGATTATAATGTAAATTAGGCTCAACTGACTTTTCATCAAACATTAGTACACAGAACTTATTGTTGGGTTTAATTTTTTTACTAGCTGAACTTAAAACTTTAAAAACAGCATCATGAATTCCCGAAGAAATGGGAATTCTTGACAACACTTTTTGTAAAGTTACTCTTGAAGGTAAAATAAACAAAGAGGATAGTAATTTGTATGCTGCGTTACTCTGCTTGTAAAGGGCAAGGGCAAGAAATTTATCTTCAATGTCAAATCTTCTACCTTTAGCCTTTTTGCCAAATGATTCAACCTGTCTTTTGAAAAAGTGAACTGCAGGATGGTTAAATTGTTTGGTCAAATTTTGAAAGCATTTTTCTTTTGACCATTTTTCGATAGTTTGGATTTTACGTTGTCAATCCATTTTCCGTTTGGAGAGTATGGAAGCTTTCTTCTCGTAATACAAAGCTTGCTTATACAGAATTCTGGAGATAGGAGACAGTTGTGAACTCTTATGTACACCAACATTTTTCAACAAACCATGTTCTGAAAAAACGGCAAATAAAAACTGATATTACATTAACTCATTAATATTACATACTGCGTGCTACAGGATCATTTAACCTTATTTGAGAATTTTCAGATGTCTGACGGTACTGAATTGCACCCAATTCATTATTTTCATCACCTAAAATAGAAATACAGCTAAATGTGATACTAAAATATGCTTTTTATGAAAATTAAAATACATGAATGTTGACTACTTAAACTCTGTATTCATGAAAATATACTTACCAAAATGTACAAAGGTAGAACTGGTTGATGGACCAGGATTATTTGGTGTTGACATAAATATACGGCCATCAGGTTTAATTTTGCTGTGGTTTAACTATATAACTTTTTATTTGGCAGACAATAATCAAACGTATTAACATATGACAAACGTCAAAAGTACATAAACAAGGGTCAAAATCAAAACAAAATGATACCTGCATTACCTGCGTTTGAAATCACAAAAACTAAATAGCACCATCTTACGATATGGAAGCCGAAGTTACAGTGGAATGTTAGGTATGCAAATGGTATAGGTTGTAGTATATCAGATTTCATTCTATGTTAATATTCCATTTTCTATGGATACATCTCATGTACACTGAAATTCACCAAGCTTACATTTATGATTTTGACAGTCGATTTCGTCGGAATCATCTTCACAGTCATGTTCCCCATCACATCTCCATTGAGGCGGGATACATTTCATGTTTTTACACTGAAATTGACCAAGCCCGCATTTACGACTTTGGCAGTCGATTTCGTCGGAACCATCTCCACAGTCACTAACCCCATCACATCTCAATTGAGGCGGGATACATTTCATGTTTTTACACTAAAATTTACTAATTCCGCATTTACGATCTTGACAACCGATTTCGTCAGAACCGTGGTCACAATCCTCGCGCAAATCGCACTTCCATATCTCAGGTATACATTTCTTATTATTACACTGGAATTGATTAAACTTATCTGCATAATGTTGCATCTGAAAATATAATTAATTAAATAATATTCTAGATGTCTCAGGTATACCAATTATTTTGTTTTTAATTAATACAAAAAAATAAAGAAAAAATTGTTTTAATAGTTCTAAAAGATACTCAAATTGTCTTTAATACTTACACCCAGTTGCTATGTCCAAAATAAAATAATTGATATCGCATTAATTTGATTCAACAATTTTCTTTTTTCTTTTCTTATGATTTGGATTAAGTCAGAAAATATAATAAAAAAACTATTACATTTTGTCTACGTTTCGTCATTTTTGTTACGACATCTTCAGGACGCCAGTTTTAGTCAAAAGCTGAAATGTATTTAATATTTAATAAAAGCAGTTACCCTTAAATTCATAATGACGGTTTATACTCGGACTGACATTATAGGGGTGGAATCCCAAAAATCTAGATTTAGACTACCAACGCAACGGTCCCCTCTCCCAATAATTAGAAAAAGAAAATTGTGATATTGAATTAATGCAATTTCAAATGTACATAGCGACTGGGCTATTAATTTTTAAACGTCACAACGAATCCATTGTCAGTTTCAATAAAGTGGGGTCACCACAGTTCTCTATTATTAAATAATAGTCCAACACAGAAAATATGTTTTTGTTTATTTCTCTGTCGTAAAAACAAATTATCGTATATCAAATCATTAATCAAAAATGTATTACATCCACATACACAGCATTTCAAATTAGAAAATATCTTGGTCAGTTTTTCGAAGAAAAAAACTAAATTTCGGATTTCAATTTTATCGTTTCCCGAATTTATTTGAAGAGTTCATAGAAAACACATTACGAAGGTTATTTTCTCTTTTCTATTCGAATTTAAAATCAGATTTTTCAATGCGATTTTTCATCTTTCGGCAACTATAATCTCTTCATTACCATGAAGCTGAAATATTTTCACACTATTGGAATCCAATTCCAGTCATACACCATTGGACTCTTATTCTATTGAAATATAGGGTGTCCGCAAATTTCACCGACAACGTTTGTCTGCATATTCAGGACGATAAATAAAAACAGTCTACGAAAAAAAAGTTAAATAAAAAATTTTTGGTTTTTGAGTTACAAGCTTTCAAAGTTGTTAAAAATAAAATAATTTAATTAATAACTTCATAACCCTTTTACAGATCGCGTTAAAATTTTGCACATATATTTGGACTATTATGGCGTATTATTTCTTAAAGCTTTAGTCAAATCGATATACTGGGCGATAGTTTTCTCCGGTTACATCTCCCTTTTAAAGGTCAAAACTTTTACAGTGGACGTATTTTTTTAAAATGGGCAGCAATATTGAAAAGGTCGTTTCATTTAAAAAAAATATTGTCCCTTGTAAAAAGCGCCTACAGAAAGCCATTCTTGAGAAAAGTGGCATTATTTGAAGGTCTGTACGTTTCGGATTGCTTAGAAGTGTCATGGATTTAAAACTTTGAGTTCAGTAAGCGATGAAAACAAGATGTTGATTGCTGTGGCTATCAGGTAATGTCATTATTGTCGTGTTTCTTTATGATTCTCATCACTACACAAGCAAATTATGACGTGTCCGCCGTATATCAATACAATTGAATGTATGTAAAATTAATGTTCACAAAACTTTAAAAAAGCAACTTCTTCGGACATTTCATTTAACTCCTGCTCAAGAACTTGGAAATGTAGATCCCAATGCAAGTTTACAATGTTTCCACTGGTTGGTGAATGGCTAAAAAAGGAAAGGTAACCGGAGAAAACCCAGTATATCGATTTGACTAAAGCCATAATAGTCCAAATAAATGTCCCAAATTTTATCGCTATCGATAAAAGGGTTATGAAGTTATTAATTAAATTAGTTTTATTTTTGACAACTTTGAAGGCCTGTAACTCAAAAACAAAAAAGTTTTTATTTAATTTTTTTTCGTAGATCATATTTATTTATCGTCGTGAGTATGCAGACAAATATTGTCGGTGAAATTTGTGGATACCCTGTATAATTGCTGAAAGACGAAGCGTTATATTAAAATTCCATATTCAATTAGAGGAGCCTTCATAATGTTTTTCTATTTTCGTGTAGGTCTTTAAATAAAGCTGGAAAGCGCCAAAATCGAAAGGTGCTTTTTTATTTCTTAAAGTTTTATATGGTAACTTGACAAAGTGACGTCATGTTTTCATAGGAACATAGGAAATAGTGCTTCCAATTCAAGAAATGGGTCTTAGGAAATTATCATGGTATAACTTTAAGTGGGGTTCAATTTTTTAAGGACAATAGTACATGTTCTCTGAATACCAATCTGAAATTCCCTTTTTTATCAAATAAATAGACGAATTATAATTAGTTTTTTAAATCGCATTTTAATTGTTGTGTATGCCGCCACTAAACGACGCAAACCAAGGCATACGGATTTACGTTTATGCTAAGTTATGAAAAATAATTTAGGAAAACAGATTGTCTTTGTATAATTTAGCGCCTTATTATTTTAAACTCACCACTTTTTTTGATATCACTGTGGTCGAAGCGCCGAACATTAAAAAAATTATTTAAAATAAAAATTTTTCATTTATTATTTTTTTTTAATCAACAGTTAGACAGTTTTTGCTTTTCTCCAGCCACGATGTGTTCTTTTAAGGTCGGCATATTTTATAGAACAAAATTGTTTTTAAAAAATTAAAAATTTTCACATGATTTATTAATATTGTATTAGTCAATATTGGCATTTAGATATGTTACTAATAGTTGTAAATAAAACTAATTTATGTTGAAAATAAATTATTTTTACCGTTTTAAAAAACCAACAAACCTAAAAAAGAATGAAAATGTTACTATAATTAAATTGAATACAAACAATAATTATTTGTTTCAAGCAGTGTGTGTATTTAATTTCTGAACATCGGTGTCAGTCATTGTCAGACATTGACCTAGTATACGAAGAAATACAGTATGTGAACAGCTTAAATTTAATCAAAATCGATCCTGTTCGGAGCTCTTACGAAGGGCGACAACAGAGGTTAGCCTCCACGTTTTGTTTACATACTATATCTTTCCTTTAAAAATTTACTACCGTCAATTGTCTTCACACGTAGTACATACGATATGATGGCAAACGCGTTAAAAATAAACTGCCACGTTAATTCGAAGAAACGGGAAGGACCGAATACATCGTCACTGTCTCGTCTGTTACTTTTTATTTTGTTTCAACTTTAATGGTGTATGAGGGGGTGTTCGTATAGTGTGCCAGTTTATTGAACAAAGGGTATAGTATGTGCTAAAATGGACAGAAACTGCGTCCTGTAATACTTTTTTACTTACAGCATGCAGCAAGACTTAGGGCTACGCCCATGAACTATACTAATCTTTAATTGAGCCTTTATCAATTACGAAACCAAACAAACTTTTTTATTAATCTAGAACTATCGGCATTTTGAAATAAAATTACAATAAAAATATATTTATTAAATATTAACTGTACAGGGTGATTCAGTCATAATGTCTTTAATTATAAGGAAAGATAGGTAAAAATTAGTACTTATTGCTTTTCAAAAAGTAGTACGGTAGCACTTTGTTAATAAAGTTCGGATTCGCAGTTTGATTTTGAAGCCAATTGCAGAATTTAATACAACTGGGGAAGTCAACTGTTTCTCTTCAATGTTCGAACGCTCTGTAGTCCGCTGGCGCGTTCCATGTCATAAAGTGTATTGCGAAGTAGGGCGCCGAATTAACGGGAGTTAAGGGGTAATTTGTTTATTTTTAAAAGGCTTAACTTTTTTCGATTTTCTGTCTTTGTTAAGCCTTCCGAATACGTGGTTAAAATTAATGACATTATGACTGAATCACCCTGTATACGGTTTTCACAGAAGTAATGCAGCATATTCCTGGGAAATAATTACATTCAAATATAAAGAAAATATATTCTTAAAATAAGTTACCTACATAATTATTTTATACAGGGTGATTCAGAACTTATCCAAAAAAAAAAATTCTGGATGTACAGGGGACCCTTACAAATACAATTTTGTAAAGAAAAAATCAAAAACTGCAGTTCAAAAATGATTTAAAAATACACTTCTGTACGGCACTGGAAACTGGTCCACTGTAAAACCTGACCTAGCACAATGCGACCGGCATGGCGGTGTGATAAAAACGGACAAAAACTTTTGCAAGGAAAGAAATATGTAAATAGAATTTTATCGCACCTATTTTATATCGGCAAATTCAACTGCTTTTGGCTTTATTAATTAATACAATTAATTTGTGTTTTTAAATAATAAAATCATTTGACATACCCAATGTTACAACAATTGTTCAAAATTTTATCCACCAACGTGTAAACACATTTGGGTCCGTCTTACTCAGTTTCTACGAACTAACACAAATGTTGTCTTGCTTCACCATATCACAAATGCTTCACCATAAATTAAAACGATATCCATGAACTCCGAGTTGCTATACACGCAAATCATTTTTGACACTAACTACCCATTTTTGACAGTAACTACTAAAAAAACTATTGAAGAGATAACAGGTAAATATTATTTCAACGACGATTGCAAAATCCGCTGAGGCCACGTGCCTCTCCATGCGCATTGCGAATAACGTTAGAGATTACAGTTGTCCAGCTATGTAGTCGTTGAATGTACTATAACTTCAATAATTTTTTCTCGGAAACTATAAGGATTATACAAATTTTTTTTACGATATTCACTCCATTTCTCATGCCGCATCTATTCCCAAATTTTTTTGGATAAGTTCTGAATCACCCTGTATAGATAGATAGATAACTATTAGATAGATAGATAGATGGTTTATGATCAATATTACAAAAGCATGTATTTCTGTTACAACATGTTAAAAGCTGAAGTCAATAAAATCAAAAGGAATTAAAAAGTAATTTGAAATGATAAAAGATATACCTATAACAATGTCTTTTGTCCTTAATTATCAGTTTTACTACACTATAAAACAATTAGTCATAAAGAAATTTAGTGTATAAAATTCCCTATATCCAATCGATCTTACATTCATATTCCTATGGTACTTCCTCGTGACTTTCAATCTTGAGTAGGAAAGTCTGAGATCCCCCCAAACTTCGTGTTATTATTAGGTATGAGAATCACCGTAGGTGAATATGTTATTCACGTTTCTGTGTATGAGTAACAAAGTTTCAATTAAATTTATATTAAACTACAAATACAATACAAAATCTATTAAATCTATGTTGTAAGATCATAATTCATTTTACCATAAGTATATCATAATATTGATTATAAGTGATGCTTATTTTTAAAATAAAATATTATATTTGTGGGTAGAAATTAAAATAAATAAGTATATAATTTTCTAGAAATAGGAAAATATTTTCTTGCGTACCTATACACGGCTGGAAAATCCACATGGTCCATCTGCCGTTACATGAGAGTGATAAAGTAAAGTAAAGAGGTCCGTGCGTTAGACAAGGATGGCTATATTGAATATGTTGCATAATCTGAATAGTCACTCCCACTTTTAACCCGGACTATTCAAATTATGAAACGTCTTCACTATAGCCATCCTTGTCCATCGCACCGATTTTTTTACTTTACTTTGTCACTCCATGTACAGGCAGATGGACCACGTGGATTTCTCAGCCGTGTATATGAACGTGCCATGCATTAAAATCAAATGTTTTACCCTTCAACCAAGAAAATATTTTTTTGAATGGCCAAGTCACAGTTGTATCAAATGCATTGATATTGATTTTAATATTCTGAACATAGTCATATACATAGACCATTGTCACTTACTCTTAATATCTTCACCATCTAAGGAACTTTGGTCCCGTACAACAACAAGAGTATCAACTTGAACTGAACCCTTGATATTATTCGCTCTACACGTGTACGTTCCTTGATCTCTGAATTGCATATTTTCACAAATCAACTTTCCAGTACCATTCACACTTGAGATTGCACATTTTGGAGGGATAAAAATATAACTCCCGTTAACTATCCATTCTATAACGGGTGTAGGAACTCCCCCGGCTGCACAGGTTAAATTAAGAGTATCGTTTTGTGGAAGGTGCACCAATGGTGGTGGAAGTTTCGAAATTGCTGGTTTCGCTGCAAACATTAAAATATATTTAAATACAAGAAGACTTCCTATTTAAAGAATTAAAACTTACAGCATCCAACCTCGTCGCTGCCATCGCCACAATCATCACTTGAATCACATCTCCATATCAGCGGTACACATTTCTTATTATCACATTGAAACTCGTCAAGTTCACATACTATTTCATCTGTAAGAAATATAAACACATAATATATGTACACATATATTATAATAACAATATTTAATTATTTAAAGAGGTGTGCAGATAGTATCGTATAATTTTCATCTATGTAGATAAGATACACAGAAACGAAAATTTATTATCTACTCAGATGCAAATAAATCAAAAATTATACTTATGCTTAGTAGCAACAACAAAAATTGGAAGGACTAGAGTGTATATAATTCCAAAGAAAGTATTACCCTGTAGATGATTACGAACAGTATTACCTCTCGGTCCTCAAAAAATATTGAATGTAAAGAATTTCAAACGCAAACGGGTATTTTACCTAAATATAGAGTAAATAAATGAGAATAAAACGAAAAAGCAATAAAACTCTTTCATCTTGTATCTCAAAACACCATTTGATTACGGATATAAGTTAATATGAACCTATTTTCTTATTTTTAGTCAGAAAATCGTCTGTTTTGTCGGTTGAATATTGCAATACCCTGTACTGTTTAAAGAATTATATTTTCAGTTTAAGATAACTTTTAGTATAATACACTATTTCTTATAAATTTAATAATGTATTCAAATCTAAATATAAGTACATACATAGTTAAATGATAAAATATTGTGTCTAGTTGGAATATATGATACACTGTCATTCTTTTATAATGAAAAAACATGTCTAAATGTAGGAATAAAATGTATACTTACTAGTAGAGATGGAAAANAAATAGTTTATTATTTTTAAATTTCAACGCCCTGTATCTCGAAAATGAGCCGCTTTAGGACATATGTTTATTAGGTAAACTGCACTTATTTTTGGATTTTTTACATACCATATCCGTTTGTAACACCTATTCATTAACACCCTGTATATATATATGTATATATCGCACCCCCGCAAGAAAAGTGACAACTGAAAAACTATAAACTTTCCAGGACAAGGAAAAGAAAGATGAAGTTTGTTTGAAATTAAATTATTATTTCACTACTATGCCGAACATATGTTAATAGCAGTATATTACAAACGTTGTCTGCGAAGTTAATAAACAAAAAGATATGAATATTTGTATCTTGCTGTTACATTTACAGCACAAAAACAGAAATTCAAAAAATTTGGACTTGTGTCACTTTTCTTGCGGGGTTGCGATATATATATATATGTATATCAAAAATAAAGCGAAAA
>NW_019417388.1:2934-3759 GCF_000390285.2 Anoplophora glabripennis | reverse complement strand
GCATAGCGTAGAAATTTAATATTAGCAATAAAAAAATAATTTTAAGGAAGCAGCTTTGGAGGGTCTATTTTAGATCCTTGAAGTTATAAATTGTTATATTTGTCGTCACTTAGTATTATACAGGGTGTTCAAAAAACTGCTGAATACTTCTCTCAACTTTAAACAGCAATAACTTGGTTATTTTAAATGGAACACCCAGTATATTTTTACTTTGGGAGTTGGGAAATTTAAAACTCTTTCAAACTGTGTATAGGTTCCCTATACCTATCTCTAACGGTATTGGAGATATTTGTGCCGTTTCGTTTTTTATCGATTATTTTGTAAAATGTATCCACGTGTCTTTATCGAGATCATTACTGAATTGGTTTGGGTTATTTTTGATGACGTCTCTTTAAATATATTGAGAAAAATGAGGATGCAATTAGATGGCGCATCTGCAAATTTTTCATATTCAGTGGCCACGTAGGTGTCCAGACCTCACCGTAATGGACTTCTTTGTTGCGAGCTATATAAAAAATCTTGTATACAATGTTCCACCTAATACTTGCGATGATATTGGTGGGAAGGATTAGAGATGCATTTGCGTGAGAATATCATTTGAAGATAGAATAAGATGATGTATTCAAGAGAATGGTTATCAATTCGTCATCAATTAAAATTTTTCTTTGTTTTTTCTAAAAGTAAAAGTTCCTTTTATCATTATCATGAAAATATTCAAAAAAGTTTTCTAATAAAAAATATTATTTTATAAGCAGAATGATTATAAAAAGTTATTAATTTTGTATAAATATGTTTGTAGTAAGTAACTGAATTATTTATGAACAT
>NW_019417388.1:0-1547 GCF_000390285.2 Anoplophora glabripennis | reverse complement strand
TATAAAAGTAGATCAAAAAAACATTGTAATAGGCTAGTTGACACCACCAAGCGTTGATATACTTTTTATGAGCTGTCAAAACGCAATTTTTCCAAAGATTATAGATATATAATTAAAATTAAAAGCGTCAACATAGTAGTCGCAAGGTGGTCCAATCAGTTTATATATATACCGGCTGTCCCATTATGGTCATCGACCGGCTGTATCTCGGAAACTATTTGTCCTATAGATTTCAGGAAAAAATTGATCACTAATGTGGCCACTAGAAATTCAATAAAATTAATTTTAACTTCTAATTTTGGCCGCTAGAGGGCGCATTTATAAAATAAAAGTAAAAAACTGTTTTATTTTTAAAAAATCAAATGGAACGATAGATACAACTTAATGTTTTCGAGATCTTCTGTTCATTCTTCAAATTTTTTGTAGGAAAAATTTTGCTCCATCTTAAAAAATAAAGGAAGGCGGGTGGAAATTATTTCCTATGACAAAAAGTAAGATAACTCTGGATTACGTAAACCGATTTCAATGAAGTTGTCCTTGCTGAAAAGACAATTGATTGCTTAATCATAACCTTAAGTTGAATTTCAATTTAAAAAATAAACAAACCGTCATTTGCCTCTGTTTTCTAAATGAAACAGTTTTATCGATTTAAAAAAAATTCAAATGTAATGCCATCCTTTTTATTTTATGGTGTTTTTACACGTTAGGTTATATAAGCGAAATTTCGAAAAACCGACAATTTTCTGTAACACTGCAGCAGTTGCGCCCCCTAGCGGTGAAGTTATAAATTTGAAAATATTTTAAATCAATTTCTTTTGGTCGTATTTGTCAAAAGATTTTTTACCCCATAATCGTAGCACGTCTAGTTTCCTATATACAGCCCCCCGATACTGTTAATGGATCACTCTGTATATATTTATATATTTTCTTGGGAATATTGTTTTTTCATTTTAAATTTGAACAAGGCTTGCATTTTTAATGTTGTAAGCGTACCAGGAAAATATTTTTAATCGGCAATGTGGTACGTGGATACGTTAGAGATGAAATGAGCGATATATAATTATGATAAAATCGAAACAGGTAGTACGCCTAGCGGTAAATATTTGTAAATTAAAAACAGAAAGGACATCTAGTAATTTTATTGGAAATTATATTTTAAATGTATAGAAAACTATTTTAAATGTTATTTGTTTATATGATAATAAGTGGAAATAACTAAAACGTAATTATTATTATTTGATTAAATTATGATATATTTTACTTTAGTTTTTAATGTCAGAGTAGTGTATAAATGACAGAGCTGAGCAGAGCATGAGGAATGAGGAGACCTTGACCCCAGACGACCGAAGGTCGTTGACCGTGGAGTCAAGGTCTCCTCATTCTTCATGCTCTGCACAGCTCTGTCATAGGCAGAAAGATCATTGACCTGTAACAGAACTCTCATAGCCAAGCAATAAATAATTTAAATTGCCGGCACCGGTGTTGTAAAGCACCTGCCTGCCTCAAGGTCTCTTCATTCTTCATGCTCTGCACAGCTCTGTCATGGC
>NW_019417387.1:121846-125410 GCF_000390285.2 Anoplophora glabripennis | reverse complement strand
CACAAAGTAGCCCTTTCTCTCTCAGTGTCGCATATGGGTTAGATATGTGTCTTTGTAGTGATAATCAAAGTTAATTACAGCTGTATACAGGGTATCCGAAAAGGTCATGTCAAGGCCTTGCAATTGTATTAGTACAATGTCTACCTAGTATTAACCACTCTACCTAGGAATTCAAAAATGCAATAATATACAGGATGTTTAATTTAAAATGACAATGTAGTGCCCACGCGAAATGGAACACCCTGTAAAACTAAAAACATTTTCTTCCATGATTCCAGACAACTTTTATTAAAACCATATTTTATAAATTATACAGTTACAGAGTTACAGAAGAATCCCTATTAGGTAGAAGACCCTGTATATGTCTTTAAAAGAGTCTGAGATCTTTGTAGTGATAATGAAAGTTAATTATAGCTGTATACAGGGTGTCCGGAATGGTCATTTCAAAAATGAAGGGGTATACAGGGGAGGTCAAAACAGACTTATTACTTCATATAAAAAAATCCTATTGGGCTTCGTTGGGGAGTTATTCGCCTTCAAAGAAAGAAGTTTAAAAAACAAATTCTATTTATAACTTCGTTACCATGACAACAATGAAATTTGGGCAATTAAAGTAAGTCATGGTATTGTTCATTTCCAAGTTTAAACTGATATTCAATATGTCTGGATTATACAGGAGCACACGAAATTATCCATTTAAATTTATACATCTTTGACAGCGTTGCCAAATTTGGTATTTTCCTTTCATTGTTCAATGTCTCTCTCACTTTGCTTTAAAAAAAGTATACTTACCGTATATCAGTCGTTATCTTGTACCGTTTTTGAGAAAATCGACTTTTATTAACAACATACATGTAATGTATCATCAAAAATGCGATATTAACATTTATGGAAAAATGTGCACCTTGAACTTTAATGCATTTTTTTCTTTTCTTCAATTGCTCATTCACCTCTGCTGTACTCGAAATAACATGTGGTGATCATTTTTAATGATGTCGGCGTATGTAGTTATGCGATATAATAATTCTTCCATACTATTTATTGGAGTATGATAAACAAGATTTTTAAGATGGCCCCAAAGAAAAAATCGAGAGGATTAAGATCGGGAGACCGAGGCGGCGCCACGGAAGAGGACTACCTCGACCAATCCTTCGATCGAGAAATGTGGTATTTAAATAAGCCCTTACTGCTCTGCTAAGCATAAGCCACATGTTGTTTCAAATATTTAAAGGGACGTCTTGCAACGGGTTAAGGTATTCATGCAATAAATGTACGTATTTATCCCCATTTAAAACGTCATCAATGATATGTGGTCCCACTAAGTAGTTTCCAATTATTCCCATCCATACATTAATGATAAATTTTTGTTAGTGTTGTAGTATAACAACCCTAGGTTCGATAAAAAAAAATAAACGTAGTTGTGCTCAAAAATATGTGATCGTCATAAGGAATATCTACGTTGTGTGTATCTATTTTTAATTGACCGGTAGGCGCTGGCTACTAACTTTGTAGAGGGGAAGTATGGTTTAATTATATAAAACAAAAGCAGAGTAAATACACCTAACTTTATTATTTACGTACAACAGTCTTCAAATTAAACATGTGACAAACAGAAAGAACAACAAAAACATTAACAACCATTTAACATAAAATGAGAGTGCCAGGCTCACCTTGCGAGGAAAGAGCACGGCAGAGAAACCCATGATCGTTGCTCTTACCACCCAAATATGAATGCAAAACAACCGCTAACCAAAAGGCATAAATTAAGAACCTTTGCTAATGATAAATAAGTCCTGTCTCATTTAATGTGTCACTAAATGTCATCTGTTACCTCATATTAGTCATACACACTTCCAAGTAAAACTGAAGAGGTTTGGTGTTAGTTAGACGGCAGAGCCGGAAGGTACTGGAGTCCCATACGGGAGGCAATCCAGCTATAGTTGAGATTTCGGAAGATTCTTCATAACACTGGAGTCCCATTTGGGAGGCAATCGAGCTTAATCCAGATTCGTTCCGCACGAGCGAAAATGTTAGTAAATTCAACAAGGCTCGTATAGACGTATGACATAAAGTGAGCACAAGAAATCAAAGAACAACCTAATCATGATAAAACAAGTTAAATGTGAAACAAAGAGGTCGTTAATGCAATATCTGGGCAGTCACGGCAATATACATATTTTAACATGTAATAAATAATGAGCAAACTATAATAATAATTGTAACAATTTTATCTTAGAAAAATACACGCCCTTGAGCGTAAGACAATGAAGGCTAAACATATACAGAATTATTATCATGAAACATCTATATTTTACGAACAACGTAATCATGACAAAAACAAGTTAGATGTGAAACAAAGGAGTGTGACACTATCCAGTGGTTCGCCCTGTATTATTTATAATGAACTCATAAATAAGCTGCATAACAGGCTAAATGTGTTATGTTTTTTTGTGTGAGCTATTGATATTTCTCTAGATTTAGTTTCATCATTATCATAATAAAATTTCAATGCACAATTCGAATGCTAACAATATTTCCCAGCATATAGCGATAAGTTTTTGTAAGTATAAAAAGAATCTCGCAAAATAAAGACACAGGCGATTCGCAGTGAGAGGTTGGCCGTTAGTGTGAAACCTTATAAGATCTAAGGTAATAACAATAATACATTATATTTTATAGATATTCACATCTAATTTTGATTTGAGTAATATGTTTATAACATTTCCATCTAGATCAAATAAATCAAAACTATATATATTGTAGGTTTTTAATTATACCGAGAAAAGAAACAAAAACAAATTACTATCACTGCTTTTGCTTTGGCGAAGATTTAGTAGCCAGACACCACCAGCCACACTAAAGAAGTTGATCATATTTGCCTCTGTAATGCAGAACTTAAAGAGTAAATGGAACTAATTCTGAAGCCACACCAGAGAACAGCCATTTTTCTTATAAATGTACTACTGACGATGTCCTTGTAAGGTACCAATTTTCTGTGAATGAGTGAGTACATTTTCCTCTTTTATCTCTTGGGTTTCACCCAGATTATACTGAGCAGCATCACTGTCTTCTCCAGCAAAGGATCACCAAGAATTTAAATCTTATAAGCCTTAAGAGCACGTGAAGAACATTAATAAATTTACCTTCGTTTTTAGAATATTCTTGTCATTTTAGTCTGCAAGTTTGTCAATTTTTTTTGCAAGTTTGCACGTCCATATGTTAAAATAACAATAACAAAATTTATACTTGCCGAAAAGGGCGGCCCTTTCAATTAATTAAATCTTCTAAACTTTTATATGTACTAGTTAATAAAACAAATTTCTATTGTATTATATAATCCCAACTAATTTTTACATTAAAATTATATTTAGAACTATTATAATTATTTTGCTTATCTTGCTCCCCTTCCTCGTCGATTCATTCGACTGGCGCCCATGGTTTACTAATTATAACAACTTAAATAATATCATAAATAGAGCAACAAAATATCCAACCCACGACCATTAATAACTAATAATAATCAAGAATAAATAAAATATATAAATAAAATTAACCTCAAACAAC
>NW_019417387.1:105792-121751 GCF_000390285.2 Anoplophora glabripennis | reverse complement strand
CGATCATGTCAAAAAGTAAAACACAAACAGTTTCTATGAGTATTATTTTCTCTCTTATTTTTGATATATACTAATACAAACAATTAAAGGGTCAAAACCTATCTGCCCACTGTTCTCACTTCAACTACCTATCTTCGACTATTTAGGCTTCCTTCCAGAATTTCCTACCTAAGTGCCTGTTTTTTGTGCTTCCTTCTATCGACCGTTAATATTACTTTTTCATTGTTATACAACACCTATGTAACAGGTGACGTCGAAGTTGATAAGATAAGTACGGTTTTGCACAGTGTTTTGTCTGAATAATAGCATGGGGGTTTTCGTCACAATATGCAAATTCTATTTGAAAAGCGGTTGGCGTAAATCCGAACAGCTTCAGAAGCTTTACATTCTGCAAGTTCGTACATTAGATGAATATCTGCAAATTCTTCATAACTAAAATCCTCGATGATATTGAATCAAATGGTGTCAAAATGATTTATGACAAATATCTAACTGCTAATTATAGATATTTATGGACAGTCATCTCAATCTCCAAAGAAACCAAGATTTTATAAAAATGTTATTATCGCATTTTTGATACAATGTATATAATAAAATTCGATTTTCTCAAAAACGGTACAAGATATCGACTGATATTCGGTATTCCTATTTTTAAGCAAAGAGAGGAATCGAAATATAAAAAAAATGCCAAAGAACTCCGCACAAAATCAATAGAAAATGTATCTCAGTCGATTTTGCTGAAACTGCAGTATGTTATAGTTTTTGACTTTCTGATCAAAAGTTGTCATGGGCCCAAAGTGATCCTATGAATAGTTTCAGAGATACAGAGGGGGGGAAGTATGCGATTTTGGCTGTAGGCTTGAATAAACTTCAAGTTTCAAGTTCATGGATTCAAAACCTGAGGCATGTAATGAATTTTGACCAATAGGAACAATGCCTTTGGGATCGCTGAACTCGAATTCGGGGATAGCTTAATTATCACCTGGAGGTCAGGTAAATGTCGTTTCAAGGTGAAACTGAAGAAAAGACTTCTATTAAATTTTGACCAGTGAGTGTATAGGTTTTTGGGCTCGCAGAATCTGAATCTGGAAATAGCGTAACCCTAAAGGTCACCTTCAAGTCAATTCAAGGTCATTTCAAGATCAAACTAAAGAAAAAGCTTGTAATGAATTTCAACCAGTGCGCATATAGGCTGTTACCAATTCGTTTCTCACTACAGGGATCTCAGAAACGGTAAGAGGTACGAAGTAGCTTAAATGGGGGCAAAGTTGCGTAATAAGGAGACCAACATTATGCCTCTAAAAAATCAAGGCTAACATGATTAGTTTGAGGTGATATTGAAAAAAGGACACTTTCTCATGGCCACTTTTGGCCCTCTATTGAATGGCATAATCAATTTTTATATGTAACGTTTCGTCTCTCCAGTATCATCATCAACTTCATTTTTTAAAGACGATCCTGGAAGTTTTATTACATTTTTGCAAGCCTTCGTGACCCCCAAAACTGTACTGCCTCAGCCCTAACCATATTCAGACGTTTTGTCTCAAAAAATATCATCTTCAATGTATTCGTTCCAAATTTTATAACCTTCTTTAGGTTAGGTCAAAATCGGAGATCAGGTTTGAGCTCGTTTTTAACATTCTTTTTTAAAAGGGTTTTAAACTTATTTTCATGCCAATATTGAACAAATTCTTCTTGGGCGCCAGACGATTTGTTAAAATCGACAAAAACAAAAAGGAAGTGAAGGCAATTGTATACGGAATTGTATAAAATAAAGGAACCTCACTGTTTAAACTATTTAAGTCTATTTAAATATAGTTAATTACATCTAGGCAAACAGTAATGATTTGTAAACCACAATTGAATAAATAACAAACAATAATAACGTAGCTTCGAGCAGCTAATAAACAGGTATAAACATATATTGAGT
The DNA here is from genome assembly GCF_000390285.2 of Anoplophora glabripennis. Lineage (NCBI taxonomy): Eukaryota > Metazoa > Arthropoda > Insecta > Coleoptera > Cerambycidae > Anoplophora > Anoplophora glabripennis. The sequence continues at coordinate 119,821 of NW_019417387.1, read as the reverse complement.
ATAAATTTGTATAGTATAAATAGATAGATATTAATTAGTTTAATTAAAATGTGTTTAGATAGAGAGATCTATATATTTTCTTTAAATTAATTCAGCACAAGAAATTATTTTAGCTAGTTAAGTCGCCAAAATTATTGTATTAAGTACATTATTTCTAGTGTTAATAAGTAATTATAAAGGTAAGTTTATAAACAATATTAATACGATAGATACGCATATATCTTTGTTTTTATGCAATTAGTTGAAAGAATTGCACATTTCAAATTTCAGACGATCGAGGAATCCTGGAGGAGGCCAAATATATTACAAAAGTACTTACAGGTGTGACCAGTACGAATTTACCAACATTTTCTTTCAGGTTTGGAATCCATACCATACTTCTCCTTGAAAGATGATGTTATAGGCAGCAACCACCAGATAACGGGCAGTGTTACGCAGTGTTAAAGTCGTTTTTAAAGTTTAGCGGTACGACAGTTTTCAACCAGAAAGGCAGATGGTTCAACAGTAGGCATCCAACAGAAATAAATGAGCAGCAGTCAGAGATGTTATATAATGGCTACCTTTTTCTGTTTCACCTTAATTAGGAAAGCTTGATATTCCTCATAAAAAATGCTTCATACACTAAACAACGCAAGCCAAACTAATTTTTACTGCTAGTTTCATATTCCACTAGTGTTTTATTAACTATTACGTTAATATAAAAAGGCCTAAAAATATTACCTTGGTTAATTCGGTAAAATAAATAAATCCTTCTGACTGCAACCCACATTACTCCTGTTGTGCTATGCAAAAATCTAATAGAGGATGTCGAGGAATATGATCGATTGGATCGGTAACGACGGCATGGGCCCTCGGTGGAGACCTCGGGAGTTCTAATCGAGCTCCACGTTGGGCGCCATGTCGTGATATATGACCGTTTGTGCCTAATGTTTGAGAATTGTGCGGGGAATTTGCAACATGGGCTCGCCGCGAAGACGTCGAAGCAGGACTTCGAGCCCCACGTCGAGCGCCATGTCGTGGAATATGATCTGAATGTTGTGTTTGGTCGGCATGGGTCCTCAGTGGAGGCATCGGGAGTTCTAATCGAGCTCCACGTTGGAAACCATGTCGCAACCTGTGATCTGGGATGTCAGTTCCCTTGACCGGGTTCCGCGGCAGAAACGCACGGAGTTCACGGGGATCGTCGCTATCGACGCCCGGTCGCACTATATTCTCTGACGATTGGAATCTGTGGTGGATATGACCTACAGACGTGGTGTCTAGGACACGAGCTCGCGGGGGAGATCTCGACGAAGAAGGTCGAGCTCCGCGTTGAGCGTCGTGTCGGGTTAGACTTTCTTGATATGGACCACTTAGGCGATGATCGTATGTTCGGGGGAAATCATGAGAATGGACGGGCGACGTACAAGTATTGTTTTGATAAAAAAGGCCGGCTTCGTCACCTATGACGTAGTCGGCTAAGGGGTTTTCGCTTACTATGGCACCCGAACGCGATGCGCATTGCTCCCGCTGGATACCACTTCGTAAAAAAGCTGAATGAACTGTAGCGTCGTCACCGACGGCTAGCTCACGTTCCGAAACACCCGACATCGGAAGTAGGCCACTACCGGGGCCAGAACGTGAACCGTGGTTGGACTCATGGGATTCCCCGGACCCTACCAGTTGGTACGTAGGTTGAACCTCGTCCCGAGTATCTGTGGGTGACCCACTTCGTGGTAACTCTTGGTTGCTACTCGGATCCGCGAGTGCGTCGTGAGGGGTGGTCGAGATGGTGCCAGTAACTCGCGTAGCAGCGGACCTCAACGCGTACGGCGCTGTGGCTGCGCCGTGCCGCGTACTTCCGCGAGCCACCATCTTCGGTCCCTCAGACTCTTCGCGGAGCATCGATATAGCGTTGGCAGAAGAGGCCATTTCCTCTTTCACCCCGAATGTCGAGAGATCTTTCGCCGGCAAACAGGTGTGAGGGCAGTTCGTGTGACCGCTGGTCTCTCCGATTTGGGACGAGGTCTCGTCCAGCTCAGTCTTGATCATACTCACACGATCTAATTTATTATTCGTAGTATTACCTTCGAGGGCACCAATCCTCGTAGCACTGGATTTCGTAGTCGCGTCGCAGGGGTTCATCTTCCCCGTACGACAATGTCGGAGCAAGCTCTTTTGCTCCGAAAGTCTTGTAGACGTCTTGTAGTAAGCACTGACTCTACTATTAAATGTGGGTCTCTCGAGGGAGCCCTAGAAGTAAGGATAACTTCTTTACTAAATTTGGAAGTACGCCGCCACAATAACGTGCGTACTATTGCTTTGTGCCCGTGGGTCACAAAGTAAATGCCTCGTAGGGGTTTGACGAGGAAGGTTGCCTCGACGAGTGACCGCCTAGAAGTTTGACGAGGAAGATTGCCTCGGATTTGCAGATCTCAATGGAGTCTGAATTGTAGGTCTCGTAGGAGCCTATGTGTGTACTTTGTACCGAGGTGCGGGTCTCTCGATGGAGCCGGCACAGTCGGAATCAAAGTCTTCGTCGGAGGGTCGCAAGCCTCGGACGGTATGCAGGTCTCTGGAGGAGCCTGAAGGTATCGCTGTTTCGTCGCAGGGGGCGATCGAACAGGATCTTCGCCTCAGGTTGGGCTACCTCGGGCGGAACGCAGGTCTCTGGAGGAGCCTGGAGTATCGCTGTGTCGATGCGAATGGCTATCGCACAGGATCTTCGTCGGAGGTGGTCAGTCTCGGACGGTTTCGCAGGTCGCAAGTGGATCCTGGAGTTTACCGCTGTTTCGATGCAGGGGGCTATCGAACAGGGTCTTCACCTCAGGCTAGGCTACCTCGGGTGGTTGTCTCGTTAAGCGAGTAGTGGTTGCAAAGCACTATCAATATCACGTCGAGGAATGGCAGCCTCGACGGAAGCCTCGTGAAGCGAGCCTGTGAGCTTGAGCTCCAAAGTTCTTGAGCTTGATGACAGGGTTTTTTCAATCAAACCGTGGAAGATATGTTAAAAGTATATATTGAACAGAATTAACAAACAATAAAGGTTCACAATTAACATATACAAGTTATTTACCATGAATAAGATTTGTTACACAATTGCTCTGTATCGCTTTCCGTCTCATGTACTCCCACTGAAGTACTGTAAACGTCAAAAGTAGACGTTCGATCACTTTTGTGGGATTTCCATACTTTTGGCGGACCGGGCCTTGAATTGTCCGCCAAAATCTCGAACCAAAATCATCCATCGTCCCCATCAACGCCGGGACTCGTTCCCCTCTGGCCTCTACGGATTGTCGATGTCGGCATCGGGGATTTTGGAGTTTTTTCCAGGTTTGGGAAAAACTCTACCCGCGGTCTCGGCTTGGGCTGCCGAGCATCGTATCCAACCGCCAGAGCGGTGGAACCTTCGGAAGACGGTCCTTTCGGCCCAAAGACGGGGAAATTGGAAAGATAGGTGATATTTTCCCCGTCCTCGTAAAAGGGCCTACGGAGGTCTTATTTCTGGATGGATTCATTTGAAATTTTGTGATTAGATACACGGCATGACATAGTGCCGTGGTTGGAGGGTTCGACCGAGATCGCGCGGATACTTTCGGCGGCAGCTCTAAAGGCGTGAAAACCTATTATGGCTTAGCTGGCCGTTAGTAGTCGGGCGATTCGGTTCGAATTTGGATATGACAACCACCTAGCGATACTCTAGTGTGGTTGGAGGGTTCGGCCGAGATCGAATGAGCGGAACGGCTGAAAACGCGGAAAACGTGAAATCCGCGTTTCCCCGTATAACGGCGTTTTGGCTCATCCGATTCGGACGAAAATTTAGTAAGATAATGCTAGCGACTTGAGGAGTGCTGCATTAAATTTTGACACCGATCGCTCAATAACTTTTGGAGTTATTGGCGATAGCGTCCTTGACCAATTCAAAAGGGTGGTGAAATTTCTAATGGCCATTTCCAAATGTCATCGTGAAGCGTCCCGGGGTTCGACTGCAGGTTGCGAGAGCAGCGGCAGTGGTCACTGCGCGCCGGGATGGCAGACCCAGGCGAGATCGGTCGCGATGCGGGTGACACTGGAAAGGTCGGTGAAATTGGTCTTTAACGCTCTGGGAGCGCTATCGCCGTGAGGATCGATGTCTGAAGACTCCTATAGAGGCTTTTTCATTCTGCCCGGCCGACGGCGATTGATTTCACAACCGTGGCGGGTTTTTGGTTTGAATTGGAAACGTAGGTGAATATGATTGTTTCGCCTCCTTTTCAATTCAGCGATCTCCGGCATATCCGTAGGTACAAGATTATAACTTCTATGAATATACGGGGTGTTCGGAAATCCTGAAGCTCGCTCGAAGGGTGGAATACGACAAGGATCATTCATACCGGCATATTTACAATGTGAAACATACACAATTTCGGGGAAACTAGAATATAAATGTTACAATGTATCTAAATTTTTTATTTAGATTCCTTTGTTTATTGAATTATCGTACACTGTAAGTGTCTTTAAACTCTGTGAAATCTATCTAGTTATTTAAACTATTACCACCACGCGTTATAATAAAACATTTATTATTATTAACTCTTACCATCACTTGGTCATACAAAACTCAATAAGTTATTGCGTCAAAATTAAAACAGTATTACACTTTTAATTTTATTATGACAAATTAATTCTTAAAAATTCATATGAACAACCAAAACGCCAACTGGGTATTATTCTTTAAAAAATTTCAGTATATGTTCAAAAACATTTTCGTTTTGGCAAAGGTTGAAAATGAAGATAAGCATAATATTATCGGAATTTATTATATCTGTAATCGTAACTGTGAAAGAGCATGTCAGATGTATTTGTATGAATATCCTGAAAAAGAAATAGATCGGAATTTGTTTAAATTTTGAACACTCGAGAAGCCTAGAAATAACTATGGGCACGGGAATAAAACTCTAGTAATGTTTTATTTTAATGCGTGGTGGTAAAGTTTAAATAACTAGATGGATTTCACAGGGTCTAACGACACTTACAGTGTACGATAATTCAATAAACAAAGAAATCTAAATAAAAAATTTAGATAAATTTAAAACGAATACACTGAAGATGATATTTTTCGAGACAAAACATCTGAATCTGGTTCGGGCTGAGGAAGTACAGTATTGGGGGTCACGAAGCTTGCAAAAAATGTAATAAAATTTCCAGGGTCGTATTTAAAAAATTGAAGCTGATAATGGTCCTTGAGAGACGAAACGTTACATATAAAAATTGATTATTCCATTCAATAGAGGGCAAAAAGTGACCATGAGAAAGTGTTCTTCTTTTTTCAATATCACCTCAAACAAGGCTGAAATGAAACAAAAACGGATTTCCAAAATTTCGGTTTTTTACAAATATTTTGAAAAGTAATCATGTTATCCTACGAATTTGTAACAGCCTGTATAAGTTTTTATTTGGGGGGAACTGAATTCGGGGATAGCTTAGCCCTACAAGGTCACATTTAGGTCAAGTCAAGATCATTTCAAGATCAAAGTAAAGAAAATGCCTTTCACGAATATTAACCTATAAGTATGTATGCTTTTGAGGTCGCTAAACCTGAATTCTGGGATAGCTTAGCTATCTAAGGTCACCTAGAGGTCAGGTAAAGGTCGTTTCAAGGTCAAACTGAAGAAAAGACGTACTGAATTTTGATCAATGAGTGTATAGGTTTTTGGGCTCGCAGAATCTGTGCGCAATACTTTCCTCCCATTGAATTATCTCGTAATAAAAACTACGTCCTAGGTTTAGTTGAACTTCTAACCTTATTTAATTCGATACCGAACATTGACACTAATAACAAGGAATTGTACGTAGGCAAAGTAGACTAGGCGGTATCTGTTCTGGTTTGGGTGAATCGTATATCCACGGAGATTTTTGGTTTTTTGGCTTTGAAATATCACTAGAAATGAAAATTATTCTATGCGCATAAAAAAAACGTGGACTTAAATTTTGGCGGCACAATATGTTAAAAAAATTCGAAAAATATCATATATTTCTTTCTATTTAATTATATATCTTTTCAAGAGTTGATTTTAGGCGAAAATGGAAGAGGAAAAAATGTTTGTAATTAATTTTTTTTTACAAAACATGACTAGTTACAAATCGAATGAATCATGATTATTATGGTAAAAGTCGAAAAAATCGCAAAAATGGGGCTAAAAAACAATACTTTTTAGGGAATTTTTTGGGGTCTTTAAATTGGGTATAGGACCTTTATACTTGACTCAAAAAAACTTCTTGTTATGTAGAATCATCACACCAAATTTCATCAAAATCGGTTCGATAGATTTTGCGTAATAATTTTGCAATACAGATTTTGAAAAAAAATTTGCAAATTTTCAAAATTTTGCACAGCAAAAACCAAGGCCCTTAGATACTTGAAAATTTAATCACATATAGAAGGGCTCTCAAGCTTTCAAACTTGTTTTGAAAAATTCAAATCCGTCAATTAGGAGAACTCTGGCGCTTGTTTAAACATTGGTCGAATTTTACGTGTATCTATTTTTTTCAAGGTCGTATTTTTCGAATACGAAATAATATAATGAAATGAAAGAAATATTCTTTTTTAATATTAATTTTTTTTGTGATTAAAGTATAATTCACTCATTATATTACTAATTTTCGTCATATTTTGAAAATAATTGTTATTTAAACAATTTCAGAATATTTAAATAAATTTGTTTTTGATCTTTAATAAACAGTATATAAGTTTATGCACTTACCTTTGATACAATAGAAAAATAAAGTTGATAAGTAAAGGCAGTTTAAAGATAAATAATTATCGGACTGTTGAAGGACCAATAATTATTAACGATAGGCATTTGAAAATACGCTAAAATTAAAAAAAAAAACTTCAAAATCAAACCTCTAGAAGGTGAGATATTAAAAATTTTTAAGCGCATCACAGTCTGAATTCACCGATTCAATTTCGAGCAGGCCGAAGCGGCCGCGCTCTCTGCTTCCCCCACCACCACCACCACCACCCGTACGATTTTCTTGAATTTTTCGCTTGCATAAATAACTTTAAACACTGTAGCATTCAAATAAGACACTTTAATAAAAAACATAAATATATTGTTGTGTCCCAGTATCCTTGGCTAGGAAATTTTATACCATCCTGTATCGTGTAGGAACATAATCAGATGTCTAGTTTTTATAACAACCAAAGTCCGGTCGTGCGCGCTTCACGCGGAGTAGGGCGAATATTAAATTCGAAAAGGAAACAGATGAACGGGCAGAACTTCCTGAAACGCGGGTCAGAAATAAGTACGTGAAATCGTTAATTCAACCTGTGCCGTTGTAAAATTGCAACAGAATTATTAGAGTAGCCTCGATGCCAATATTTTGAACTGTATATCGTACATTGCATCACCAGCATCCAATAGCTTTCCTAATAGTCAACTAAAAACTGTCAACTCGCCGGAGGTTGCTCCGTAAGTATAATTGCCGATCTTTTTTATTATTGCAGTTAGGTATACCGTGGTTTAAATATCCACAGGGCAAGTAAGTTAGGAGTAGGCGTGTACCGCGTTCGAGTCCCTCCGATCAGGTTTTACACCTGGTTATGTAATCAGCACGTGTCGCCCTGGGAGCCGTACTCCACACCTACACGATCCCTGTTGTCTCCACTAAGCCTGTTTGCTGCGTCTTCCCCGTGGTTTTCCACTACATAGACTTCCTAGACGTATTGACATTTCGGCCGATCTGATGTCGTCAGTCTATTTGTCAGAACCATTTCCGGGACCATGGAGCCGCCATTTTAGCTTGTGGGTTGGACCACGTGGATAAGTCAGGTTTTATTTTATGAATAACCACAAGATTTTGATTTCCATGCCAAATTTTAAAACTATTTTGTTCACATGACGTAACCATATTTAAATTTTCCAAATTACTCGATATCTGATTATGAGGTATATCTATGTATAACTGTGTATATTCTATCCGTCAACATTTAATTTCATTATGTAAGGTACTTGTGATCACAAATAACCCACTATTTTAACACCGTTATTATATTATTTTACAATTATTCAATACAAAAATCTACATTTGAATGCTGCGTTAACCTTCACTCTTTTTTTGACTGATTATATAGGTATACTTATTAAATGTAGTATTAACTTGAATGCATTTTTGTAGATTAATTTAGAAGGTATATTTCATACCCATTACTTTACTTCATTACATCAAGTATTAGTGTAGCCATTCTTCAGTTTGAATAGTTTCTAATAAAACTGTTTTTAAATTTTATGTTTTCTGGTTTTCTTTCGTGATGTCTGTAACTACCTCAACTCATCAATTTTATATTTTAAATAGATAAAAAAAAACATCTGTATTTTTAATATTGACATTTATCACTTTCATCAATATTTGTTTACTTATTTAAAAGTGATTGGCGCCTCTAGAAGTAACCCTTAGATTGCATAATATATTTATTCCCTACTTGATGTGAATTAACACTTTTACCTTACCCACAACCTAGCCATAAAAGAGCTGCCGGTGCATAAAAACAAATAGTGTGGTAATCTAACAAATAAAGAAATAATCTACGCCATAACACGTTTNTTGTAGATTAATTTAGAAGGTATATTTCATACCCATTACTTTACTTCATTACATCAAGTATTAGTGTAGCCATTCTTCAGTTTGAATAGTTTCTAATAAAACTGTTTTTAAATTTTATGTTTTCTGGTTTTCTTTCGTGATGTCTGTAACTACCTCAACTCATCAATTTTATATTTTAAATAGATAAAAAAAAACATCTGTATTTTTGATATTGACATTTATCACTTTCATCAATATTTGTTTACTTATTTAAAAGTGATTGGCGCCTCTAGAAGTAACCCTTAGATTGCATAATATATTTATTCCCTACTTGATGTGAATTAACACTTTTACCTTACCCACAACCTAGCCATAAAAGAGCTGCCGGTGCATAAAAACAAATAGTGTGGTAATCTAACAAATAAAGAAATAATCTACGCCATAACACGTTCCAAAGTAGGTTGCCAATGAAGAAAAGTATTGTAATCTTAGATCTGGTAAGTACTCGGAATACCAAAGGCATTTTTCGAAAAATTAGCCCGGATGTCCCAGTACATTTAGTGTAAATGACGGTTAACTTTGATCGGCTATAACTACGTAACAAATTGACCAATCGATCTGTTTTTTTTTTAAAAGGCGTCTTTCCAAGAACTTTTAAAACCTGCTTTAAAAAATTTGATTTGGTTGAATATTCACAAAATTATTCTAATTGTTTATAAGTACAAAAATTCGACCAATGTTTAAACAAGCGCCAGAGCTCTAATAATTGACGGATTCGAATTTTTCAAAAAAAGTTTGAAAGCTTGAGATATGTGATTAAATTTCAATATACTACCTACTAGACAAGGAACAAGTTTAGCAATTGCAACTGTTAGACAATCCCTAATGCAACGTTTTATTCCCTCTAACATACGATTTGCTGCTACTACTCAAGACCAATACATTAAAAGACATGTTGTGGAATTCCCTAACATACTCTATAACCCAGAACCACAAATTCCGAGAGTAATAGCAATAATTAATGGTACTTATAGCTACATACCCAAAAGCACTAACTTCCGAGCTCTTCGACAATCTTTTTGTCGTCATAAAGAGCGACCTTTGATAAAGCCGGCACATATAATTGCGCCTGATGGTTATATTTTGGAAATACAAGGTCCTTATTTCTCAGATTCAAGAAATAATGATGCAGCTATGTTGCAGCATGAATTTGAAATTGACATGGAACAAATGAATATATGGTTTCAAGAAGAAGACTTACTTTTATTAGATACAGGATATCGTGATGCCACTGATTTGCTAGATAATTTGGGTATAACTTGGAAAATGCCTTCACTTCTGGAAAGAAATCAGCGGCAACTATCCACAGAACAAGCAAATGAATCGCGTTTAGTTACCAAAGTCAGATGGCCAGTGGAAACAAGAAATGGCCATATAAAATCGATTTTTAAATTCCTTAAGAAAATAATTCAAATCCAGCATGTTTCGAATTTAGGAGATTTCTATAGAATAGCTGGTGCTATAATTAAAATATACCATCCTTTGCTTGTTATGGAAGGGGCTGATGCTGCATTAGTGCATCAATTGTTAGAAGCGCAAGAGCCAAATCTCGTTCTCCACACCAGTTTATCTGCCCATCAGTTAAATGATTTTCCAATTTTGGAGCTAAATTACTTGAAAGATGTAACCACTGGAATATATCAAATTAGATTAGTATCTTCATACATTCAGGACAAACTTCAGAGAGATGAAGATGAAGTATTTCAACTCGAGATGTTAAGAGATCGATTGCCCATTCCTGGCTTAATGAGATTACAAATCTATTCGCGATTTCGTAACTCAACGAAATATCAACTATGGATATCCTATCATCCAATTAATGAAAGTAATGAACATTTACCTGATAATGATCATGAACTAATCAATGGTTATTATTGTACCTGTAAATCTGGCGCTCGAACTCTAAGAACATGGTGCCCACGTAGCTAGTAACGAGCGTTCAAATAAAAACGCGGTCAAGTTGGTTCTGAAAATTTGGACGTAGGGCGTAGCGTATAGCAAATGAACTTAAACGTCATCTGTCAAAGCGCTATATCGCCGCTATCAATTTGAATATTTTCGTTTTAAAAAGCGTTTAAAACGGTGTTTTCTCAAGACCAAAAAGTGTTTATCATAGAGTCCTACTTTAGAAATGGACGCAAGATTGATGGAACATGGAAGTATTCTATTGAGGTATGATTCATAGAATTTCAAAATCAATTTTCCGGCGTTGTTGAGTACAAAATTTTTCAAAGTGCAGTTCAGCGTTGTGTTAATGTTTTTCGTGAAACGGGCAGTGTAACAAGAAAAGAAGGAAGCTGCGGACTTAAAAAGCGGACTGAAGAATTAAAAGAAATTGTCCAACAAATAATGGAAAATGCGCCAAGAACTTCTGTACGTGTTTTATCACAAATGGTGGGAGTATCAGTCGGTACCTGCCACACAGTGTTAAAAAAAGATTTGCGTTTGTTCTCCTATCGTTTAACTTGTCAGCAAGAACTTCATGAAGTTGATTTTCCGCGACAGGCTGTATTTTGTAAATGGTTTTTAAACAACTACGGTGAACTTCATAATATCACTTTTTTTCTGATGAAGCCTGGTTTCATTTAAGTGGTTACGTAAACTCACAGAATATGAGAATGTGGTCTTCTGAAAAACCAGATAACTTTTTTGTCGAGGGCCCTCTACACGCTCAAAAAATTGGAGTTTGGTGTGCTCTCAATCGAAGGAGGATTTATGGACCTATTTTTTTAATGGTACTCTTACTGCGCAAAGGTATAGAGAAGAAATTATCGCTCCGTTTGTTAACCAGCTGGAAGAAAACGAAATTACAAACTTTTACTTTCAACAAGATGGCGCAAGGGCACATACGGCAGGCGAGACGATGAATATGTTGAGGGAAGTTTTCCAAAATCGACTAATAAGTCTCAATGCTGAACATGAATTTCCACCGAGGTCATGTGATATTACGCCGTGTGATTTCTTTTTGTGGCCTTACCTTAAAAACACTATTTTTGAACTGCCTATTCCTGATTTAAACCATCTGCAGGCTCGACTTATAGACAAGATTCGTGAAATTAACAATACCCCGAGCATCTTAGAAAATGTTTTTAATTCTTTGAGGAACAGGTGTGAAAAGTGCTTGGAACAAGGAGGGGGACACTTTCAGCAGCAGCTTTAGTTTCTTGTTATAACAAGGAGGGGGACACTTTCCGCAGCTCCTTTCATTGTTTGTTATCACGATTATTCTTTAAAATAAAGTTATATAGTCATTAACGTTATTGAAACTGACAGCTGCTATACAGCTCGTTGAGAAATGAGGTTAAGTTGGTCGCTATAAGCTACTCCCTACGTCCAATGTGTCAGAGCCAACTTCGGCCACGTTTTTATTTGAATGCTCGTTATATTGTGGTTTTTTGGATATGCTCGTCATGAGGTAAATGTTCGTTATCCTTCAACAAAGTTGATTCAAACGATTCGAGGTGCTGGAAACAGACCACTACAAGAAAACCCAAATTAAAAATCGTTAAGTTATAACGACCTAACAAACGTACTTAGGGCTTTAAATATAGAACACTTCAAGATATCTTTTGTCATGATTGGTGTATTTTAAAAAATAATATCACTTTTATAGTCATACGCATAAAACAAAACTCATACATCATTCACGCAGCTACGCACATATATATCCTTAAACTCGCACATACTCATACACTCGCACATGTACGCGCAACCCATGTACACGCGCACACACACAGACACTCATACATACGTATAGACCGAAATAAATTAGATTAACCTGGAAATGTAAACAGACGGCTCTTTTCAGGGCCAAGTGATGTACAAAATCCGATCGTTCAAACTCCTCGTGGTGTACATCGGGTTCAGCTAATGACGACGGTAAATATGTGACTTGGAGTTTACATTTTATTCTCGGAGAAAATGCTTCTACTTCTACTTCTAGTGGTTGATCCAAATAAGTCCCATAACACTGCGGCCTGATTAGGCCTATTGTGCGTCCCACTACTAGTCCTATTCAGCAAGTAGATTTGTCCTTTTTACAAAGTCCAAAAGCTTCCTTGGTGACACTTCTCTCAGTTCCTTGGGTTGCAAGTAGGGTCTCCCAAGGAGCGCCATTCTGCTACGTGCAAATCCCGGGCACTCGCCCAGGATATGCAGAGAAGTTTCATCCGCCGATTCACATCCTGGACTGACTACAAGCTTTAGCTTATCGGAGAAAATAAATATTACCAACAAAGAAGATATGCAATTCCGATTATATTAAGAAGATAATTAACCGTCTTACAGATACATTCTTCTGGATTGAAATGTTGGCTCCTGTACAAAACTCTACAAGACCTGCAGTGACCTTGCAATGATCTTGATTAATGGTCAAGAACAAGTAAACAATCAGTTGATTATAAAATACTCAATTTTCAGATAAATCGACTGGGACCCACTTTCCATTTGTTTCATGCGGGGCTTGAATTGAAATTAAGTCAAATGAAATAACATTGACTTGATTTCCAGGTGACCTTATAGGGCTAAGTTATCCCCGAATTCAGGTTTAGCGACCTCAAAAGCAAACATACTTACAAGTTAACATTCGTGAAAGGCCTTTTCTTTACTTTGACCCAAAAAAAACACATTATATAAGTAGAATAGCTGTGCCGATTCTGCTCCACAATTCAAGATGGCGACTGGAGCAGGATCGGCATAGCTTTCAGCCGGCTACGTCACATCGGCTGACGTCTGCGCGGTAGAGGTTAATAACCATTCGTGCCAACTAGAAGTATTATTTATGTACAGATATATTATTAGTAGGGTTGTTGGTGATTTTTCAGCATTTCTTCTGATACAATGAGTGGTCAAAAGCGGGTTGTGTTTAACTTGGATAATAATAAAACTTATACACTTATGGACCCTGATGGCTGGTTTGAAAAGGCAAGAAAATCAAATTGGATGGAATTGATCAGTGATAGAGCTCACTTTCAGAAAAGAATTAACGATGTATCATTTACTATAAGTAGTATTTTAGATAATAATCATCGATCGCGTATTTACTATGAAAGATTTTGTTAACATATTTCTAACTATAAAATAAAGTTTTATACTCATATTTGTGTATTATTTTGAGGATACCTAACCTGTCTGGTGTGTGTGCTGGTATAAAAGTAGGTGACTTTAGATTTCTTCAATCATTATTACATTAGAATTGTGCTGAACAGTTTTATTTATTGATTGCAATATGCCTGTTCCAGTAAAGTATAAGTGCATCAAATGCGGAGGAGATTGCGACCTACCAAACAGAAAATGTTTCCCATGTGAAACTAAGGATTATTTTAAGGATGCAGATGGATCGAAGCATGTTCCTAGTTCTTACTTTGATAAAAATAATTCCAAGTAACTGTTGTTGCTAGTGCGTCTAATGTTATAATGTTTTTTT